>NC_133353.1:4500800-4800800 GCF_030506205.2 Paramisgurnus dabryanus | reverse complement strand
TGATTGATTTTTCGTTTACAGCAAAAATCATTAGGATATTAGGTTAAGATCATTTTCCATTAAGATATTTTATGAACTTTAACTGTAAATATATAAAAAGGTATTTATTATTAGTAATATGTTTTGCTAAGGACTTTATTTGAATAACTTCAGTATTTAGATTTTCATTAGATTTCAGTGTTAAACATTTCTGAGTTGAATTCAACACCTAAAGAACGGCACATTTTTGCTCTCAATTTTTATTTTAACATGCTATAATAAATTATATGTTGGGTATTTTGAGCTAAAACTTCACATATGCACCCTAGGGAACCCAAAGACTTACTTTACTCCTTAAAAATGTAATAATATGACCCCTTTAACACTTTTGTGAGTCAAAGAAACTGTGGCCTAGTCAGGGACGTGCACAGACATTTTGAGGGGCAGGGGCTCAAGTGAAATAAAGGGCACTTCTCATAATTATGTATAAAAAAGTATATATATTAACGCAATTCTGACTTCCTTTTTAAAAAAATATTTAAAAAGTTAATTAATTTTATCTTCCTCAAACTCACGCAATTGTTTAATTTTCAAAAGATGTCTACAAAATAATCAGTTGTTCACACAGACACCATGGTCTCCTTAGTAGTCTAAGTTTATAGAGAAGGAAAGGAAGCCATTACACAATGTGCATGTTTTGAAAACATTAAATTACACATTAATTACAAATTTGTTAAAATGCAAAGTTGTGACTGCTGAGTTAGCGCTACATGCCAATAAATGCTATATCATATGCTAGCGTTTAGCTGATTAGTTGTTACTCAAAATTTATTTTTGTCTGATAAGGGCTCAAAATATAAGGTCTGTTTACTAATGTGAGCTTCTGGCATGAGCCTCTCAGAGCAGAGCCAATCAGAGCAGAGCTCAACATTATTATTCATGACCCTTTCAAATAGGGCAAAAATAGACCATTTCATTCAAATTCAAATTCTAGGGTTGTAAATTGACATGTAAAAACGTTTCTGGATAATTTTTGCATTTAATAAAGCAACATACCTTCTATGTAATTGTCAAAAAACAATTTAACATATTATGACAACACATCCTATGGCACCTTTAATCTTAGGTTTCATATTTATTAGGGTTACACGTCAGAAACAACAAATATGGATTAGGCCTTTTTTTATTTGTATTTTATATTTTACTTTTTTGTGATGTCAGTGAAAATTCTGACTGGGCAAGTAAAATACTGAACCATCAGATTTCTTCCCAATCTACTACAGCACTCCAGTATAACACATTATACTTATTTAACAGCCATTACAAAAAACGCAAACAAAAAAGCTTACTACTGCAGTTAGCAATTATTTTATTGTTTGTGCTTTATTATTTTATGAGCAGTCTGTTTAAACTACATACACTACATTGTTACAAGTTTGCAACTCTTCAGGTTAATATGGGATTGCCATGGAAAACAATGTCCCTGAATCGATATGTGTAACAACGTGTCCCATATTTTGTGCATAAAACTGTTAATATAAGAATGCTTTCTTCCTCACACACTTACCGGTAGCCTGCCAGCATAATCATGCACATGATCGCGTCTCGTTCAGGCTGAGCTTTGGGCTTGAAGCGCGAATGATGCAGCACGAGTGTAGACAGACCAATCATAAAGCGAAGTAAGTTAGAAAGGCGGGACTAAGGAAAGGTAAAGCCAATCATATTAGCGATTTGAATTTTGGAGGCGGGACTCATCTTTTAACCGTTTGTGTGCAACAAATAGCGCTATTTTTCTTTATATAAGAGTTTAAATCTCATTTAAATGATTTCTGAATAAATTCATGTTAAATTAAATAAGCAACAAGTAAAAAACACAAGAAACAGACAGACATCAGTTGTTATATGAATAAAGATCATATTATTATTATTTTTTAAAAAGCACCCCAGAAAAAAAGGGCACTTTCTCTCCAGGAATAAAAAGGGCAGGTGCTCAAGCCCCCTTTGATGTCTATGTGTGCACGTGCCTGGGCCTAGTGTTAAAATGTAATGTTTATTTAACTCTGATAAGTATGGTGCTATATAAAGGTTTTGAAATGGCAGGCACAAATGCATACAGATACATTAGTCGACAGGATTTGTTGATAAGTTGTTCAGTATTTCAGTCTGGAAAGTAAACCATTTGACGAAACGATAACCTGGCGTGCCAGATCCCAACCATTATTTCTGACATTTGAATGTGGCACAAAAAAATTTTTTTGAGTAAAGATGAAAGTGTCAAAGATGCAGAAAAGCTAGGACGAAATGTTGGGAAAATGAAAAATTAATGTCTGAGTTGAATTCAACACCTAAAGAACGGCACATTTTTGCTCTCAATTTTAATTTTAACATGCTTTAATAAATAATCTGTTGGGTATTTTGACGGGAAAAATGGTTTGTGCGCTGAGCGCATGGTCGAAAAGGGTTGGTCCTATTTTTTTTATGAGTAATGGGATTATTTTGGGCGTTACGTGCAATAAACCAATGAGAGTCTCAGCTCTCATCCCCTTTAAAAGCCAGTTGCGCTGGGGCTATATCTAATCCCTATTTAGATGACGGACTTTGTAAACTGAAAAAATAAGCGGAGGAAGAAGATCCCCAGTTTAAGATTAATGTTAAATAACTGTGTTGTTTTTCACTTGTATTGAAATTGTTATTTTTTTATTAAAACCTTTAAAACCCATTTTCTTTTATTCATGGAAGTAAAAAAAAATGGCTTTTAATTGCTTTAAATGTATGGCTATACAATATCATAAAAAAAATATTTACAAGTATGTAAGAAAAGGTTTGTACTCTAAAAATACTTTATTTGTAACAAACAGGAGATAAAGAATTTACAAATGACTCTCCGCACGTTTCAGCACTTTGACAGTGTCACAAGTTTTTTTTAAGCATAACTTAAAAATGTTTCTCATCCCACCATATCCACAAGTACAGAGTCATCATATACAATAAATCCGTGAGGTAGCATTTAGAAAAAAAAAACATTTAAAAACAGATGTATTTGTTTAAAGCAAAGCATTTATTTACTTACCAGGCTGCAGGTGAAGGAGCTCTTTACGTCTTCTAACATCTCATAATTAGTCCTCATTTATGTCCAAGACACTCAATAATAATCTTTTAAATTCAATCCTTTAATCTTTCATATTTAAAAGCATTTTTGTGCTGCTGCGCATTCATGTATGTGATGAGCAAACCCGCGTTGTAGTCCCGTTTATAGGTGCATATTACTAACACGCTCTTTAAATAACAAAAAACATATTGCGCCATTGAGTTTAGACTTTAGAGCAGGTTTTTGTTGGTCAATGGCGTAGTCTATTTTAGTTGCCTCAAAATAGCAACGTGCCAACAATGCGCCTGAACACACCTCGTTTTCAGACCAGAACGCCCATGGGCGCAAAAGGGGGCGCAAATGCATTTGCTATTTAAACAACGTGGCGCTAAACGTGAAAATGACAATTGCGCAGGGTGGAAACTAGCAAAAGACACTTGCATCGCGCATTGCGCTGCATTCTGCCGGGTGTAAGACAGAGCCCATAAACTCTGAATAACAAAATGTAACAAAATAAAAGGCATCAAAAAGCTTAATTTTTCAGCTTTCAAATGATGTATAAATGAATGTGGTCCAGGGTCAAAAATATAAACATTTTCTGGGTTAATGTAATCCAACTTCTGGGTTCATCCCTTTTTGACCCAACATGAGAACAGCCCAGTGTGGGAATTTTGTGTGAATATTTTGAAGAAACATGTCACAGTTGCCCCCATTTTTCCATACTAAAGCAATTGGTTGCGTATAAAGTGACTTTAGTTTAAACTCAAAGGCACAAATTCCCTTCCCAGTGTATTTTCAACAGCAAACCATTTAGGTGAAATAGTAGTAGGCATGTGTGGCCAAAAAACTGACAAAATTCTCCTAGGAATATGCAGCTCCTAGTTGAATTCATAGCTGAATGGTAAATTCACAGAAAAACTATTTTTCCAGGAGAAAAAAACAGATGCTTGCTACCAGCTAGCTGTGCCTGATAAAATTGTCAAACCTTGTGCACTTAAGTGTGCCAATGAAATTTGTGAAGTTTTTTTGCAGGAAAAATGCTGAGGTTAAAAATTTGTTAACACATAAGACTTTGACGGTCAGTTTCATGAGTGTGTAATATGCCAGATCTGTCTTATCAAGATCTAATATCTGCAATATCATCACCTGTTCTGCTCTAGCCGCTAAAGTGTTGAAACGACTAAAATGACTTTGCCAGAAAAAGCAGAACAAGAAGCTTCCCAAAATGGTTTTACAGTGAAGCAGTGACTTTGTAAAAGCATTATTGATGGAGACCAGCATTTTACAATTCGTTTTCAGCAGATCCCCTTCCAGTACCCTAACCTTTAACATTATCACTTTTCCTTACCCACATCCGTGAACTAGCACTGCCCCATGCCAGAAAGCTGCACATTTTAATGGGAAACGACAGAGGCAAGCGAAGAGACGGCCTTTTCAAGGCTTGCCTGCAAGGCCATTTATTTCTTAACAACACAAGGCTCTAATTTTCCATGGAAAGGTTTTGAAAAGGCAGGCACAAATGCATACAGATACATTAGTCGACAGGATTCGTTGATAAGTTTTTCAGTATTTCAGTCTGGAAAGTAAGCCATTTGACGGAACGATAACCTGGGGTGCCAGATCCCAACCATTATTTCTGACATTTGAATGTGGCACAAAAAATACAATTTTTGAGTAAAGATGAAAGGGTCAAAGATGCAGAAAAGCTTAGACGAAATGTTGGGTGAAGTGTGTCAATTACTAATCTTTGCAAACATAATAGACCAAATAGTAATTTTCCTTACACAACTTCCTTACAAAACTACAAATCCCAGTAAAAACCAAGGTGTGGAGCGTGTGTAACAACCAGCCTGATTTCACAGGAATTCGTATTTTTTTTTTGAACAGGTGGCATTCCTGCTAATTTGTCTACAAGCAGATAAAGCAATAATGAATCCCCCAAACCCACTGGCACTGGCACAAATGTGATACTAAAATGTATATGAATGTGATTATATGAATTCATACAATTAGACATAAAACAGTTTTGAATTGCCATGCGATTGTGTTTGTGCTAACCGCAAGGTAAGTGCTCTGATAAATCACCATCTCTTTAACTTTTAGCTTGTTATCCCTGATTGAATCAGCTAGCAAGTGAATAAAACAGGTTGTTTATGTGAGCTTGAAGAGAGCAATAGTAAAGGCCCCGGATATGACTGATAGTTTATAATTAAAGATAATGCTCAAGTTACCCTTAAAAGCCAGCGCAGTTTCCTTCGATGTCAGCACTGATATAGATAATTCACCCAAGAAGCTCTTGAGAATCCTCATGTTACATTCATTTGAAAATGCTGATCGGGACAAAGCTAGAAGATTTTACCGGGTTCATTTCACCACGTCCGGATCATGTACCCCTCAGAGGACTGACTTGTACATAGGCCTGAACACATTTCGCAGGCCTGTCTCTCAATATAACATCAATCAATAGGATGTTGCACGTTCAATGTCAAGATTCTCAAGGACATGATAATTATTTAAATACCACAGCTTTATTGATTGATCCGTATGGGCACCTGCAAGGAAACTGACAATTTACTTCACGTATGAGCGAACTGGCTTACCACTGCATCTGTGTTGCTTGTAATTTTATGCCATTTAATGTTAATTTCATTTTGCGTTATTTAAATTAGGCTAGTTTTTATTTTAGTATTATTTCAAGTTTGCTATTCATTTCAGTTTAGTTTTTGTTAGTTTAATTAAGTTTTTTTTTGTTTTAGTATTTACTTTGTGAACACATTTCTATTTAGTTTGTATACAGTTTAGTTTTACTTTTAGTAATTATAATTTAGCAGGGGCAGTATGTTGCTTGTTAGGCAATACCAGTTTACTAGTCTGTGTGCTATAGATGCAAGTACAGTAGCTTTTGTTTCATCAGTGTAGATAACAAAGGAGACTGGAAAATAACCAATCAATGCATTTTTATTTTAAACAATAGGTGGTTTTTGGTATACAATAAAAACACTTTTTATCAAAATAACTATACGTCCGTAGCAGCTGTTTATATGGGCCGTTATGTGTAAGTCGTCCACAATCTTGGAATGGTCCTAGGCCAGGGGTGGGCATTCCTGGTCCTGGAAGGCCACTGTCCTGCAAAATTTGTCCTTTCCAAGTCATACTGAAGACTTTTAGGTGTGTTTGATTAGGGTTGGAGTTAAACTTTGCAGGAGTGGCCCTCCAGGACCAGGAATGCCCACTCCTGTCCTAGGCGATATGAAACCCAGTGTTGCCAAGTTGAAAAATAATTAGTTTTCCTGAGGAATCTGATTATTTTAAACTGTTGACATGAATGTTTTTCTCTCGGATTAAATAGAAAAGGAATTTGTTCACCTGCTGTAAATATTAAGGTAATATTATTTTATTTATGAAAGTAAAGCTTAATTTTGCAAAAGGGTATTTGGAATAGATTTAATATTTATGCAAATATGGCATCCCTGTCAAGCCCGAGAGAAAGCGAGCTTACTGTGCTTTGTATTTTCCATAATTATTATTTTATTTCAGGTAAGTTTTTCAATCGCATAGTAAGTTCAGTTTGGTTTTTAAGGTTTTATTTTTATATTATTTTATTTCAGTTTACAAAAAAAATGTTATCAATCGTTTTCGTCATAATTTCAATATAACCCTGGTACCATTTAAAAAAGTACACATTTCCAACTAAAGAGTGCATAATATTAATATTTCAAAAGTACATATTGGTACCAAATACATACTGTATCTATTGCTAAATGGTTTATATTTGGACCTTTTTAAAAGGGTACTGCTTTGAACCAATTAGTGGCAATTTTTTTGGAAAGTGTACAGTGTTAACTCTTTCCCCACCATTGACAAATTATCTTTTCAATTAATAGAAATCATGTGCCTGAAAAAAATGTGTTCCTGATGAGTTTTTATGGCAATATGTAATGCCGAAATTATCCACTAAATGGCACTCTTGAATTTATAAAAAACTGAAGCAAAATATTATTGGTTAATTTTACACTCCGTGTATGTTTTGATAATCATTCTGAATCTGATCTTTAACAATATTCCTAAACAAAAATGCAATTATTTTAGCTTTCTGTGAAAAAAAATATTTTTGAAGATAAATACCCATATTAAAGAGTTTACAAACAGAGAAAAAAATAAAGATATGATGAAGCCTTTCCCCCCTGTTTTGTTTGTTTGTTTGTTTGAAAGCAGAGAGTCTTTCATTTGATATATTTTATTTTTTTATATTTTTTGAAGAAAATTTTCCTGAAAGGCATTTTGTGAAACTTTTGTAAAAAAAACACAGAAAAAATCCTGGCGGGCAACTTTTCAAAAAAAAAAAAAAAAGGCTGGCGGGGAATGAGTTACGCTCCAGTGTCATCACATTGATCATTTTAAAAGTTTTGTTTAATCAATTTAGTTATTCCATCTTGTACTGTAATTAAAATTTTTGGTTAACATTTAATTGTGACAAATCCACCTTGTTAAAGATTGTGGATTTTTTGCATTATGAAATTAATTTCTTTTTAATTAATTCTGCTCAGAAATTTGCTGTTACTTTGCCCTTACAGTACGTCAATTCAGAAATTTTTTTTAACAAGATGACCATTCCCGTGGTTCAATGTTTAGGGCTCAGTGCAAGCTTCTACCCCACCTCTAACTTTATTTATGCTTTGCAAATCTGCTTCATAATGAAAAGGAAGTTTAGCCGATCTAACCTTTCCCCTGATGGCAAATATACGTTCTAATCCCAGTGCTGGAAATGTACAGTGATGATTAAAGAAAATGCAGGTTGTAATGGCTACGTGCCATCACGCATAGAGAGGAAGGCCATCGGAGAGCAGGGCTGTGCCAGTTTTAGGAATAATGATAATGCGAGATGAAATAATGACTTTTCCCACCTTGTTCGTCCCTGGCAGGTAATTTTCTGGAGATTAACTCCGACCCCGAGCACAATTACCAGCAGAGAGGAGACAAAGTCCACACAGTAAAAAATTTAATTAATGGCTAGATGAGGCATCATTAGGAACATGTTGGTTAGGGACCCTGGGGCGATAGGAGACAGGGGCTTTTGGTTAAAAGCCTGAGAGGTTATCAATTTATATCCTACATATGCTGCATATACTGTATTTTTTTAAGGGAGGGTGACATTTTATTATTGGAGAACTTGGAAAGATTACAGGAAAATAATGAAGATTGTGGTAGGTAGTTTTAAATCAGATAGTACCTTCATCAAAAAATGTGTTTGGACATCACAAACTAATAACAACTAGTTCACCTCTATTTTTAAAAGTAAACAACATGAATGATATGAACCTTGCATAATGCAAATATTAGCCACTCACTTTTATGTGTTTTGAGCATAGGGGGAGGTTGGGGGGGAACTGCCCCCAGACCAGAGCCATATTTTATTTTGTTTGAACTATTAATGAAATAGAAATATTAAAATTCATATTTTATTTGTCTAATATTAATACTTTAATAGATCGAATGAGTAACTTAAGGATAAAAAACTTTAAAATCATTTAAACCATATTTAAAAACCCTGAAGTCTTGCTAATCTCAAAGTATTGCAAATCAGATGCAGTGCATTGAAGCATTTCTAATTAGAATTGAATTACAGTATTCTATGAGAAAATATAATGGCTAATAACTTCCTGCGCTATTGTTGGACATTTGCATTGTTTAATTGGCCTTGTCTGACCGTATTTAATAAATATATACAATATTCAATAATGTTCTATAATAACCATATTTAAGACAAAAACTAGGGAGACTATATGTGTGTGTATTGACCTACTGTATCAGGATTGGAACAATCTGTTATATAATGATACACAGCATAAATGGCTGGAGAAATCTCTATAGAGTAGACATCCTAGAAGTACAATTGCACAACAGGCTGTTTTTCTGTCAGAGAAAGGTGGACGTTGATTATGTAATACTGAACTATTACCGTTTTTCTGATGCATGAAAACTTAATGACAAAAATGACACAAAAGTGTTGAATATGACTTTAACACTGCATACTGAGGGAATTTATTTCCTTATTTCACCAATATGAGCTGCTTTTCAGTTTATTGGTCTTATTTACTAAGCCTGCCCACATTGCTGGCTGTTTCATACCCACCGGGTGCTGTAGTAATTCAACAGCGGTCTAGACAAAATACCTTCAACAACTTTGCAGGAAGCTTGCAACCTATTAGATGACCGCTTTTACCCGCTGCCCTGTTCGTGGGATGCCTCTATTCGCTTCCAAAGTGATTACCTGTCCACTGAGAGCAGTTCTGGCCACATCCTCTGCTGAGATCCTGACATCATCAATTCTCTTCCAAGAGCTCCTTACAACAAACTTACATGAAATGGAACAAAGCAATCACCCATTGAGCCCCCAATGACCTCTAAGCCTTTAAAACAGTTGAGGTATTTATAGTAGCTAAGGTGGAACAGATCTCGAAACACCCTTTAGATGATGTAAAGCAGACAGATTACCTCTAAAGTTCATTCACAAAGATTGTGGTAAAGATCACATATGTATATGAAAAGCATGAGTACCATAACATGCTGGGACAAAGCGCATAATGCACAAACAATTTTGGTATTATTGTTATAAAGTATATAGAGATAATCATTGCATAATTCTGTCAAAGGTAAAATAAAAGTTGGATTAACTTAAAAAGTAAATGTTTCTTTTTTCAACTGTTAAGTAAAAATTTTAAGTTGATAAAGCTTTAATGTATTAGGTGTTACTAATTAAAGTCATTTTTAAACTCATTCAGTCTTTCTTTTTTTAAAGTTGGCCCCCAGCATTTTTTTGTGATTTTCACGAAAATTTCACAAAATGCCTTCAAGGAATTTTTTTTTCTAAAAATATATAAACATACAAATATATCAAATGGAAGAACAGACCCTCTGCTTTCCAACAAACAAACAAACAAAATGGGGAAAAAACTTATCTATCCTATCTATATGTTTTTCTTTGCTTCTTAACTCTTTAATATGGGTATTTTTCTTTAAAAAAAAATGCAACAAGCTGAAATAATTGCATTTTTGTGATGGAATTTTAGAGAAGGAATATCAGATGTGAAGGAAGATCAGATTCAGAATGATTATTAAAACAAAGAGTTTAAAATTAGTAAAAAAATTTGCTTCAGTTTTTTTTTATAAATTGGGTAAATTCGCCAGGATAATCGCGGTATTACAGATTACCATATAAATTCATCAGAAATTCATCTTAATTGACGAGATAACTTGTCAATGGCAGGGAAAGAGTTAAAGTGATTACCAGTGTTACCAATTGAAGTATTTGTTTAAGTACAGTAGATCGGACTTTCAATTTTGATAGTGTAGATTTTTGTTCTTGCATGCAAAACAAAATGTCAGGGTGTTGGTGGTTTCCAGGGCTTTGATGTGCAGTGTTTTGAGTAATTTTAGCAATTTTATGTGGTTGCTAGGTACTTGTCCCATGGCATATACAAAATACATTGCCTTATTTAGGTTGCCTTAAAATTTTAAATAATTCAACTTAAAAATATTGGTTGACTCAACAATTTTTACACAACTTTTTTAAGTTAAATTAATTTAAACTTACATATTTTATGTGGTGGCTAATTTGTATGAATTTGTAAAATAAAATTTTTACGCTTTAGTATGATCTGCTTTCGCCCCTTTGACATTGAAGTTTGGGTGGTGTTTCATTTGCTCTTTTTTCGGATAATTGTATGTTTTTGTACACTGTAAAAAATTCTTTGCTGCTGAAAAAAAGTTACGTCTAAAGAGGATTTTTAACAATAGGATCTGGCAACACTGCAAATTCTGTACCCGTATATGTGGATTTGTTTTGAAAAACTAACAACTCATTCAGACAACTTCAAATTGTATTTTTTATATGAAAAAATTACCGAGGTCCGGACCTCTGTGACCTCATAGCTGGCTATGGCCATGTCTCTGTGATATTTCAGTGCTTTGATGTTTTGGTTCCTTTATTGTAAGTTTGTTTTGTATGGCATTTTATTATCTGCCATGTGTAAGTTAGGAGCACACCTCTCCTGAACAAGCCACACAATTTGCGGTATCATTCATGTCTGTAAGATAAGTTGAAATTAGGGAGACATGGTTAGGGATAAATTCATATACAGACATATTTACTGTAGATGGATCAGACAGTGTCAATAAGACTGCTGTATTTCAGCTTGGTGACACTTGAATATATGCTCGGAACAGATTCAGGTGGTTGGTAATGAGGACAGTAAATGGTGACATTCTACCTAAAGGCACTTAACATCCTGAATGTCTGTCTTCCACACGGCTGTAATGAGCCCAACATCCGTAAAGCTCAATTTGTAATGGTGAAAATCCTCTATTAGCCTGTCCGCCATCCTGCCAGCCTGTTAACCTTCACAATGCGTTATGAGAAATTAGGAGATATTTGGTGGAAACAGGGTGGAACAAGATTATTAGCAGGTGATATATCGAACGCAAAGGATACAATTTAAATTCATGGTACAACTGCATGTACACAGTAGTAAATTATTGAATTTTTGTTTTGTGTCGTTGGATGTATGTACCGCATCTGCTTTTTGCCTTTGTAGTTTTTTATAAAGTTTATATACAATTATTAAGCTTTTTTGCTCAAGGGAATCGTTGGCTGGACGCAGGTGATTTCAAGTTTAATGTCCATATGGGGACATTTGGTCAAATGGTGCGTTGGATTGATCATATTTATGAGTCGGGTGCATATAAAAAGCATCATAAAGTCATAATCGCTAGTAAAAATCTCTACCTTTAAATCTAAGTTGGGGTTGTGTCAATTAATGACTCATGATGGAACCACATTGGTTTATGATGTTGTTTTTATGCATTTTATGTAGTGTTAATGAAAAAGGTTGATCAAGTCTTCTAAAATACAATACTCAATTTAGATGGTTTATGCATTGAGAGACTTTGCTTAAATTATTTGTGCCGATCGATGAAGACATGAAACGCACAATAACCAGACAGACCTCAGTGTTCAGTTACTGTTTAGATGTATCGAAGAAGCCGGAATAAGCAGGAAATGCTGCAGGTGTATCGATATGTCCTGTTTCCCTTTCCTTGAGGTTTTTATTCATGCGGTATTACATGCATGCAATGTGCTTATTGATCGCCGCTGTCGTCTGAATAATGTAAGATCACCTCACTTGAGAATGTTAAAGCTGTGTGTGCGTTTGCTGAGAAATAAAACCTGGATCCACAAATCAACTGTGCAAAAAAAGGATTTGAAAAAATATTAACCCGCAGACAGTTTGGCGACCATTTCCAGTAAACTATAGTAGTCAAAATGTAATCATATTAGGACATATTAAGTCATAAATGAAGAAATAAAAATAAAAAATATATAAACATGTCTAATAGCCGTCCAAACACAGACCAAACGTCTAGAAACGAGACAAAATTTGGGTTGTCAGTAAAAATTTAATAGACTTCTAACCATAGCCCAAAAATACCATAACATAAATGAAATCAAACACCCCTTAACCCTGCAATGACTTTGCTCACAAGTTATTTTGAAAAAGCTTCTTTTAACATAGTAAAATGTAGCGTATTACATGGCTTTGGAGATGATTACATGCCAAACACAGCAACAAATGCTACTGTGCATAATGAAAGACATTTTTTAATGGCATATTCAGAAAAGCATATAACAAACAGACCAATTATTACACACACAATACCAACAAGTGATAAATTAAGGTTGGTGTGTGATTCTAAGCATCTCATGCTGTTTAGTGCATTTAAGGAAATGTCTTGGCATCATTTCTGCTAGCAGTGTTATCTTAATTCGAAACTTCCACCTAACCCAGCAAGTAAAAAGCTGAAGCCGGATAATTGGGTTTAGGTTTTTAAATGAAAATTAAATGACCTTAATGATTCGATTTTAAAAGGGGCGTTGAGAGACTCCGTAGATGAATTCAGAGAGGAGCTCTTAGACTATCAAACCTCACATACTGAAACATCCCATCATTCCTCATGTAGGGGTGAATAATAGTTTTCCCACCCCTGTGGAGAGCAGGTCCACCCCACCCATCTTTACTGTATTAACCGGTAAGGATGGGACTATTGAAGTGCTCTGAAAGGGGCACGGCATTTCACCTTGAAATGAGGCAGTGTATCTCTTAAAAGGTCACAGCATGATGACATGTCTGCAATTCAGTTAAACGCGCATTTTTCATCCGGTAGCTTTAATGTATCCTTGTGGATCTCACCTACGAGTGCATTGATTAAAAAATCTGTAAGGAATGAATAGTTTTGTTGTTCCTATTTTAAACAATTATTAGTATTGTTTGGTGTCACCACGTCTGAAATAAACCTGGGAAAGCTATCAAAACACATTCTGGCCTGTTCGCTTTATTTTATTTTTTTACGTCTTCATAAACGCTTCCATGGAATGGAATAAACTGGCGCAAATGTGAACTGATTTGTTTGTTATTGTACAGTAATTGTAACACAATTTAATGTAATTAAAGGCACTATTATGTGAAATCCACTTTTACAAGGTTTTTGGACATAAATTTGTGTTGGCAGTGTGTGAACACAACCACCCTACGATGAAAAAAAATCCACCCGCTCCTTTTTAACTCTTTCACCGCCAGCGTTTTTAAAAAAAGTTGCCAGCCAGCGCCAGCGTTTTTCATGATTTTCAACAAAGTTTAATGCCTTCCAGAAAATGTTCTTCTTTAAATAAATAAACATACAATATACCAAATGAAAGAACAGACCCTCTGCTTTCAAACAAAAAAAACCGTTTCATCCTACCTTTAGTGGTTCTTTTGCAATCAGCTTTTGAATATGGGTAGGTTTTTGCAAAAACACCATATTTTGAGCAAAAAGCAAAAATAATTCCATATTTGTGACGGACTTTTCATAGAGATCCCATTCAAAGCGATCTTTAAAACAGACACGGACATGCAGCAGCTTGCCATAGGGCAATACTTCCGGTTTTAAAAAGTTACGGAAGGGCGCCACCTGGTGGATAATAGCGGTATTGCGGAAAGACGGAAAATCTCGTCATTGGCGGGGAAGCGTTTTCTCTTAATTGACGAGATATCTCGTCAATGGCGGGGAAAGAGTTAATCACCATTGAACCAAAGCAGTCTCATAAGACATGTCGTTTTGATTTTCTTATCAATGTGAGGTCACATTGATAAAGCCCCGCCCATTTACAGTCCTGCATAACCATAGTTTCCACCATCAGCGAGTTGTACTCTGTCTACTAGATACTATTGTCTCAGAATGTTGTTCCAAACTCGTAAGACCTCCGTTCATCTTTGGAAACACAGTTAAGATGTTTTATTTTTAGTCAGAGAGCTTGTTAACCCTCATTGAAAATCTATGTACGATATACTGTCCATGTCCAGAAAGATAATAAAAACATCATCAAAGTAGTCCATGTGACATCAGTGGGTCAGTTAGAATGTGTTGAAGCATTGAAAATACATTTTGGTCCAAAATTTTCGACTTTATTCAGCATTGTCTTCTCTGACGTATGGCACTGTCATGACTGGGAAACAGGAATCAGGACGCAAGTGCAGGGTTCACCATGAAATAAATAACATTTAATATAAAATGAACAGAAACAAAACACGAGGAGTAAAACAGCAACACAGGAACATCCAAAATGTGACACGGGGAACAGACAGGGTAGTAATGACAATGACAATGATCCGGCGACAGGTGAGAAACAGACAGCAGTATAAATACACAACACTTAACAGGGAACAGGTGTGATGAATCAGTCCGTGAATGTCCAGGTGACGTAATCGGAGAGACAAACAAAACATGACACGGATCACCGTGACAGGCACGGCTGACGTGTTATCTGGTGCGCCCCAGTTGTTTCTTTCTGTGCGCCTGGGCTTCGTTTACAGTCTGAGGGAGATGCACGCTGTAAGTTTGAAAAAAAAAAAAAACTTTGTAAACATGTCTGAGCATAACACGTCATCTGCAGTCACGTGACTTTAGTTTGGTGCATGCACTTCAAAATGTACTTTCGATGCTTCAACACATTCTTACTGACCCACTGATGTCACATGGACTACTTTGATGATGTTTTTGTTACCTTTCTGGACATGGCCAGTATACCGTACATAGATTTTCAATGAAGGGTCAACAAGCTCTCGGACTAAATATAAAACATCTTAAACTGTGTTTCGAAGATGAACGAGGTCTTACGAGTTTGGAACGACATGACATTAATGACATTATTTTCATTTTTGAGTGAACTATCCCTTTAAAATGAATGCAGACTGTCATTCTTTGATCCACCAACCCCCTCCCCTCTTTCATAGGTCTACTGGATTTTGAAATCCAATTGTTTACGGGTGTGATGACAGCACTAACAAAACTAAATTTGCTATAACAGACTGCCAACGCTTCTTTATTCATTCATTTGCTATCCCACGCAACAATGATTGACAGATGAAGAACATCTTGTACATTGGGAGATTCTGCATTGGCGTTTTTGTCCGCTGCCTGACCTGTTGTGTGAGGTAGGAAGATCATTGCCTTTACAAAGAGCCTATCCTGTAAGTAACTTCTCAAAAATCTGTGCGCTTCTGTTTGGAGGCCGCTGGCTGTGTGACCTCAACGCCACAAATCAGTATTTCTGACAGCTCCTCTATTCGATTTGTGAGACAAAGAGCTCACTGTGCCACGTGTGGGAGCGTTTGTTTGTGTGTGTGAAAGAGATGAGCCAAGCGAGATCAATGTTTTTAGTTTTTTGTGAAGCTGATCCTTTGATCAAATGCAGGGAAAACGTGCCTAGTGAACCATTACAGTCAAACAGAGCACAATGGTGGGGTTCCACAGGCAAACATCTCATTCATTCCTCCCTATAGAGAAACTGCTTATAGAATACCATGAAAACCTTTTAAGACAAGACCACCATGAGCTTGAAGGTTGTTAAGGTTATAATCTATGCTTGCGAAGAATCTGTGAGTTTGTAGCTTGATTTTAAATGAATGCTTTTCATTTGGCATGTTTATTTCTTCTATAGCTGAATATGGTGATAAATAACTACACTACCCATAATGCCCAAAAGAGGGCAGTATCTTGGATCCACTCTGTAATGTCACACATATCGTGGAAATGAGAGCCAGTGGTGATGAAGCATTGTGAATTAAATAATACACACATCCTCTATAAATTACGGAAGCCGAGAGCAGACGTGATATTATTATTTTTGCTTGCTTGTTTTCTCATGATCACGACTTTCTCGTGATCTCAACATAATAGAGGTTGTTTTCTCGTGATCAAGACTTCATTTTCTGGTGATCTCGAGATACCAAAAAGTCGTGTATCGTGATAACGACTTAATTTTCACAGGATGTTGAGACTACAAAAGTTATTTTTTATTATCCTGATATAATCCAAATCTCATGACCAAAAATCAAGAAAGCCCTTATTATACTAGGAATGCAGTTTGTATGAAAAACTAGTCGTTGGTAAGTAAAGGCTAGTCGTGTCTCCTGTCACAAGCTTTTATTGTGCACAAACGATAGCTGTCTGTCTCCCAGAAGTTATTCTGAAGTGTTGGATACTATTACAGTCAATATTCACTGTAAATGAGAAAGCAATCGCCACTCAGCCGGTCGCCGTAATTACAGAGCTTTTCTGTCCAGAGAATCACTTTACAGCACGTAAATATGATAACAGTGAGCTGAAGTGTGGATACCTTTTCATGAGAGATGTGAAAAACACTCAGCTGTATAATTCAAAGCTGAGAGCATCTCCTGTTCTGCATGCAGGGAAATGAAGAGCAGGACCTTCAGTGCGTAATTATGTATGCTGATATCATTCTCTATCTGTATTGAGCAATTTAGATGCCGAACAATTTATGCTGTTTTCATTTTCAAATGTATACTCGTGTAAATCTGTGGAGAGTGACGTGTTTTTCATTACAGGAGAACGAGTTTCAGAAAGCTGGCTTTATCAAGTCAATCACTGATGAAGGCACATCTTAAATGCATTGCTGCTTTTGTAACTCTCAAGTAAAATGTATAGGCTGCATCGGTCAGCTTGCTAATATATTATCGTTTACTAATATATATTTGTTGGAGAATTGTGAATGAATCTTCACACAGTTTTTTTTTGTTATTCAACAGTGTTTCACACCATGGCTGTCGTACTCAAAAACAGTGATGGTGCAATGATGGTGTTTTAACAGCTTGCAAACATGGTCACTATCTGTGAATGTACTCTTTCTTTCTTTCTTTCTTTCTTTCTTTCTTTCTTTCTTTCTTTCTTTTCCTGCCGATGATGTGGAAATTCGAATTACACTGTAGTATTTGTAAATCATTTTTGTTTGATTTTTGCGTTCTTCCTTTAATCTTAGTTTGTGATATTTATTTGTGCCCTCTTTCTCTTTCCCTCAATCTTTTTTTCTATTTTTATCTTTCTTTGTAGTTCTTTCCATCTCTTTCTTTCTTGCTTGCTTCCTATCCTTCCTCTTTCTTTCTTTCTTTTTTCTTTCTTTCTTTCCATTTTGAGGCTTCTTTCATTTTTTTGGTAGATCTTTCTTCGTAGATCTTTCTTTCTTTCTTTCTTGCTTGCTTCCTATTCTCCCTCTTTCTTTCCATTTTTTGGTAGATCTTTCTTTCTTTTTTTCTTTCCCTCTCTCTTTCCATTTTGAGCTGTCTTTGTAGATCTTTCTTTCTTGTTATTTCTTTATTGTTTTTTCTTTCTTTCTTTCTTTCTTTCTTTCTTTCTTTCTTTCTTTCTTTCCATTTTGAGCTTTCTTTGTACACCCTTCTTTCTTTGTTCTTTCTTTTTTTTCTTTGCTTCCTTGATTCCCTCTTTCTTTCCATTTTGGGCTTTCTTTGTAGATCTTTCTTTGTAGATCTTTCTTTGTAGATCATTCTTTCTTTCTTTCTTTCTTTCTTTCTTTCTTTCTTTCTTTCTTTCTTTCTTTCTTTCTTTCTTTCTTTCTTTCTTTCTTTCTTTCTTTCTTTCCATTTTGAGCTTTCTTTGTACACCCTTCTGTCTTTGTTCTTTCTTTCTTTCTTTCTTTCTGGCTTGCTTCCTATCCTCCCTCTTTCTTTCCATTTTTTGCTAGATCTTCCTTTCGTAGATCTTTCTTTCTTTTTTCTTTCCATTTTGAGCTTTCTTTGTAGATCCTTCTTTCTTTGTTCTTTCTTTCTTTCTTTCTTTCTTTCTTTCTTTCTTTCTTTCTTTTCTTTCTTTGCTTCCTTGATTCCCTCTTTCTTTCCATTTTGGGCTTTCTTTGTAGATCTTTCTTTGTATATTCTTCTTTCTTTGTAGATTCTTTCTTTCTTTCTTGCTTGCTTCCTATCCTCCCTCTTTCTTTCCATTTTTTTGGTAGATCTTTCTTCGTAGTTCTTTCTTTCTTTCTTTCTTTTCTTGACCTCCTTCTTTCCATTTTGAGCTGTCTTTGTAGATCTTTCTTTCTTGATCTTTCTTTATTGTTCTTTCTTTCTTTCTTTCTTTCTTTCTTTCTTTCTTTCTTTCTTTCTTTCTTTCTTTCTTTCTTTCTTTCTTTCCATTTTGAGCTGTCTTTGTAGATCTTTCTTTCTTGATCTTTCTTTTTTTTCTTTCTTGCTTGCTTCCTATCCTTCATCTTTCTTCCATTTTGAGCTTTCTTTGTAGATCTTTCTTTCTTGTGTTTTCTTTCTTTCTTTCTTGTTTGCTTCCTATCCTCACTCTTTCTTTCCATTTTGGGCTTTCTTTGTAGATCTTTTTCTCTTGTTCTTTCTTTGTACATCTTTTTCTCTTGTTCTTTCTTCATTTAATTTTCTTTTTTATTTATTTCTTTTTTATTTCTTCTTTGTTTCCTTCACTCCATCTATCTCTCCCTCTTGCCCCCCCTCTTTCTTTCTATTTTTTGGAAATTTGAATTTTATTTTTTTCTAAATCATTTTTGTTTGATTTTTTCTTCCCTTCCTCCCTCTTTCTTACCATTTTTATCTTTGTTTGTAATTCTTTTTTATACTTTCTTGTTACCTCCCTCCCCCTTTCTTTTTTCCCTCCCTCTTTTTGCTCTTTTCCCTCGTCCATCCCTCTTTCTTTTTTCTTTCTTTCTTTTTTGTAATTCTTTCTAACTATTTCTTTATTACTTCATTCCCCCCCTGTTTCTTTCCATTTCTTTGTTTTTTATTTCTAGCTATTTCTTTCTTCCCTCTTCCCTTCAATTTATTTATTTCCTTTTCTATATTATGACAGTTTGAGAATATGTCTGTCTGTCATCAAAAATCTTAATCATCAATATTTTCAGTTAAAAATGCATCCAAATGTTAAATGTGAAATCTGTCAACAACACTGCACTATAGTGTATAGGTGACGTACATTTACTAAGCCATTGAGATTCATGGAGTCTTGTGGGGTTTTAGGGCTGATGGATCAGTTTGTCTTTACGTCATAAAGAAGGTTGATGGAGTGAGAATAGTGAGATACTGTCGATATACAGACTGACAGAGGAAGGTCATTTCTCTGTTAACTGTGGACATCCATATCCTCTCGAGTAATTAATTCACATCGTGCCAAGTATAGCAACATTATGCAAAAAATCCTCCAATTGCTGGTTTCAGGTAAGCAAAACCTCGGCTCGATTGTACCAATTATTCTGCCACATGCTTTTCGTGACCTCCGCTGATATCCTCATTAATCAGTGAACAGCAGGAAGACTCTCTGTTTCTCATGACCCAAGGGGGGACAGTATCAGAGTCAAACAAGTTCAGCAAAGTCTGCAGGATACAGAACATGAGCTTAGTTGTTTTGAAGCACCCAGGCACTCTATAAATTAAAGCATGATGTAGTAATGTGTTCAAGTCAGAGCTCATAAATACCTTTTATGTGTTTATGAAGAAGCAGTATTTTTAAATGGGTGTTTATCATGTGTGTATAAATCATTTAGAGAGGTGCATCTTGTGGATTTATTGGAGGCTGCTGTCACCAGCGGTTTGTCAGTGTGGATTTTCCTTCTGATAATGTGGAAATGTGAATAACATTGTATTATTTGCAAAGCATTTTTTGTTTGATTTTGTTGATAGACACACATGTGAATGAATCTCGCTTAAATAAAAAACATGGTAGTATACTGTACTTTAGTATTAACGACCGTAAACTATAATAAAATGTGTTTGTGAAACCGTCCTACAGTTTATCAATTCACCATAGTAACTATTACAGCACAGTATATATCAACAAAGTGTAGTAACGATAATTTACAACAGTTTACTATAGTAAACACTTAAGTATTACAGTATTTTTTATCTTGTAGTGTATGTTTGCCTTTCGAGACATTATACATTACTTTAAACTTTTTCCGACAGGATTTACTAAGCTTAGAAACAGATATTAAACAAGCACATACAAATGTGACCGAGCCGTGTAAGTGTATGTGTGTGTGCATCTTGCCGGTACATTTCAAAGACTCCTTGTTTTGATGACTGTGGCGTCTTTGTTCACAGAGATCAGAGTAAAAAGAACATTGAATCTCATCAGCACGCAGCTACATCGCTCCACAGGGTCAAAGCTCTCCTGAATGTTATTAAAGAAATACACTGGCTTGGGCTCGTGGGATGCCACAAGATGATTCAACGATGCCACAATGATTTATTTGGCCATTGACTCTTTAGTGACTCGTTCAGGTGTTGTGTTCTCATCGCATGCATGGGTGAACTCCAAGTGACTGCACCTGGGAGATTTCGATATCTTTTTTACACGTGATGTTAAAATTCAAGTTCAGCGAGTTGTACTAAACATTCCTCTAGTAACGATTCTTTGTACATTTTAAAGGTAACGTAGAATGTAAAACTGTATTTACCTGGACATAGATGAAAAATAAGAGTTCTGTTCTCAAACACTTTTGTTTCTTCCTTCTTATTTAAATCTTATGCATGCAAAAGACCGCTAAAAAACAGGCCAATCTCATAACACCGACTGTGATGTTGCAGTCATGATGTACACCCCAACATTAAATTGCACAGTCAATTAATTACAATGTTGTTACAATTCTAAAACAAAGTTGTGACTGCTGAATTAGCACTATATGCTAGTTAACTCTTTCCCCGCCATTGACAAGTTAACTTGTCAATCAAGAGAAAACGCTTCCTGAGTTTTTCAGACAATCCGTATTTCCGCTATTATCCAGCAGGTGGCGATATAACCCAACTTATAAAACCAGATAGTATCCCCTTTGGGCAAACAGTTCAACAATTACCTCTTGCGCTTTTTGCTCAAAATTTGATATTTTAGAAAAAACCTACCCATAGTTAAAAGGTGATAAAAGAGAGCAAATAATGGTAAGATGAAAAGTTTATTTTAGCTTGAAAGCAAAGTGGCTGTTCTTTTATCTGATATTTTGTATGTTTATATATTTAAAGAAGAACATTTTCTGGAAGGCATTAAACTTTTGTGAAAATCATAAAAAATGCTTGTGCTGACTGGAAACTTTTTAAAAACCGCTGGCGGGGAAAGAGTTAGTGCTATATGCTAGCTTTTCAGCTGAAGTTTTAATTATTGCGGGCCCATACTGCAAAAAACACTTACCACTTAGAAACTCCATTTCCAATCTCTGAATAATTGATTGCTTCTTAAAATCTGTATCTTCGTCTGATACAGGCTCAAACAACGTCTGTCACACACGCACGCACGCACGCACGCACGCACGCACGCACACACACACACACACACACACACACACACACACACACACACAAACACAGAGCTACAGAAATGAGCCTCTGAGCAACATCCAATTAGAGCAGAGCTCAACATTACTATTCATGACCCTTTCAAATTAGGTATTCATAGACCATTTAATTCTATGGAGAAATCCTAGGGTTGTAAAGAGCAGTGGCGGCCGGTGACTTCTTTTTACGAGGGGGCTCGATGCGAAGTTCGTCACAACATGTATGTAGCCTGTCATGTGTGTGGTTCCTTTTTCAAAATATGTGTTCTGTGCTTTGAGAGATCGTGTGTGCATCACGTGTCTTGTCAAAATAAGTGCCTGCTGCAGACGCGTCTAAAGAGTTTATGATAAAAGAGACGCCCGCGTTTGCCAACTACTCGCATAATCTCATGTGTAATCAGCAGGGGCGTCAGTTTGTTTTGAAAAGTGGTGGGGACAAAAGATCAGATGAAAAAAACATTACAGCAGGACAAGAAAAATGTTGAATAACGGCCCATCAAAAGTGGGCAGGCCAGTCAACAACACGAAAATACTCAGCATAAAACCCTCAACAATGTCGACTGCACATCTAACAGTCCCTACAACACCAGCTCACCCGAACAGTGCCAAAGCACCATACTGCAGAAAACAGCGCGTAAAGTCAATGATTACAATGAAATTCATTATTATGTAAAAGAAAACACACTATAAGCACACAACACAATATATGTGACCCTGGACCACAAAACCAGTCGTACACTGCAAAAAATTATTTTCAAGAAAAAAATTCTTAGTATTTTTGTCTTGTTTTCAGTAAAAATATCTTAACACTCTTAATTTAAGATGCTTTTTCTTGATGAGCAAAATTACCTAAGAAAATAAGTCTAGTTTTTAGACCAAAAATACTAGATGTAAGTGATTTTGTGCATAAACAAGCAAAAAAATTGCTAATGGGATAAGCAAAAAAATCTTGAAAATTTTTTAAACACTAAATTCAAGAAAAATTCAAGAAAAAATTGCTTACCCCATTGGCAGATTTTTTTGCTTGTTTTATGCACAAAATCACTTAAATTTGATATTTTTGGTCTAAAAACTAGATTTTTTGCTCATCAAGAAAAAGCATCTTAATTTAAGAAATTTTTAGACATTTTACTGAAAACAAGACAAAAATACTAAGATTTTTTTCTTGAAAATCTGACTTTCTTACTTAGTATTTTTGTCTTGATTTCAGTAGAAATATCTTAAAATTCTTTAATCAAGATGTATTTTCTTGATGAGCAAAATGACGTAAGACAATAAGTCTTGTTTTTAGACAAAAACTATACAATTTAAGTGAATTTGTGCTTAAAACAAGAAAAAATATCTGCCAATGGGGTGAAATTTTTTTGCTTAAGTGAATTTGTGATTAAAACAAGAACAATTTTCTGCCAATAGGGTGAGAAAAAAATCTAAAAATAAGATTTCTTTTTTCTTAAACACTTAATTTAAATTGTATATTTTTGTCTAAAAACTAGACTTATTTTCTTTGGTCATTTTGCTTATCAAGAAAATACATCTTGATTTAAGAATTTTTAGATATTTCAACTGAAAACAAGACAAAAATACTAAGTAAGAAAGTCATTTTTTTGCAGTGTAAGTAGCACAGGTATTGTTTAATTTTTAGAACATTTTAACCAAATGCTTTCAAAAAGTGGTGGGGACAAAATCAGCCATTTCAAAAAGTGGTGGGGACATGTCCCCAGCGTCCCCAGTGTAAATGACACCTATGGTAATCAGAGTTTACTGTTAAGGGAGTGTCTTGCGTGTATTTTGGGAACGTGAGCGTCTCTTTTATCATAAACCCTGTAGACGTGTGTGCAGCAGGCACTTAATTTGACAAAACACGTGATGCACACAGAATCTCTCGAGGTCCTTTGCTGATCCATACCCCTCTCTTCACCCTGTACTTTCCTATCGTTCAACCTCCCGTTGTGCAGCGCATAAGGCGTGACTCTTGTTGGGAAGCTGAATATTAAATTCATTAATAGTAATGAATTTCCCACCGAATGGAAGTCAAGAGAAACAACCACTGACCTTCACATAAACTAAAGCTTATAAATGAGAAAAACAAAAACAAAGCTTAATGCACATAATAAAATCCAACTAACCGTGTAATAGTGCATAGCTAGTATAATAAAATAAACAGGGTTATCAACTTTAAAAAGGAAGGTAAAAGATGTTGGCGTATGTTTTGCTGTTAATGAGAATATCTGTCTTTTAACAGTAATGAACGCTTGCAACAAAATCGTATTTCTAAAAATTTTCTTCACAACGTTGCAAAAAATAAACATTTTTATTTTTTCAAAGAAAAAGTCAAAGTTCTTAAAATAATAATTTCTTTCTTTTTTAAAGTAAAAAAGGGCTAAAAATTGTCCCAAGCTGTCAGTGGGGCATTATCATTTAAAGAGTTGCATGGGGCATACACATCAAATACAGATTTAAAGATTTGCATGGGACGATTACATACAAAGTTAATGCAAAGATGCTAATAGACGCAAACTTTTGCGGGGTGATGCGAATGATGCGAAATTGGGCAGGGAGGCGTATTTTTTGAATTGATTTCTATGGACAGCGAGCGTTGTACGTGCAGTTTATGCACACCGAACACTTTGCATTTTTTGCCGACCCTTGAAAAGGGTCAGAGCAAGTGTCCTCTATATAAAGTTTCTGCTAATATGACAGTTTCAAGAGTGCTCACGCGTCAATATTTGATTGACAGGACAGCTACCTTGGTCAATCAAAAAATGCTGTCCGCCTCACTTTTCCAAGCATTTAAAACGTGCACTGTGTGATACGCCCCTTAGTATGTACCATTTAGGTACAGATACTGTATGTACAGTACACATTTGGTACCAAAATATATACCGCTGAAATACTAAGATGCACCCTTTAACTCTTTCACCGCCAGCGTTTTTTAAAAAAGTTGCCAGCCAGCGCCAGCGTTTTTCATGATTTTCACCAAAAGTTTAATGCCTTCCAGAAAATGTTCTTCTTTAAATATATAAACATACAATATACCAAATGAAAGAACAGACCCTCTGCTTTCAAAAAAAAAAAAAAAAACGTTTTATCCTACCTTTAGTGGTTCTTTTGTAATCAGCTTTTGAATATGGTTAGGTTTCTGCAAAACACCACATTTTGAGCAAAAAGCAGAGATAATTCCATTTTTGTGACGGACTTTTCATAGAGATCCCATTCAGAGCGATCTTTAAAACAGACACGGACATCCCGCTGCTTGCCATAGGGCAATACTTCCGGGTTTAAAAAGTTGCGGAAGGTTATCCAGGGTATCCACCTGGTGGATAATAGCGGTATTGCGGAAAGACGGAAAATCTCGTCATTGGCGGGGAAGCGTTTTCTCTTAATTGACGAGATATCTCGTCAATGGCGGTGAAAGAGTTAAAGGCGGGGTGCATGATTTTTGAAAAGTACTTTGGAAAAGGGAGTCGGGCCGAGTACCAAAACACACTTGTAGCCAATCAGCAGTAAGGGGCGTGTCTACTAACCAACATCGTTGCCTGGGTTGACTATGTGTGGGGCGGGTGTTTGTTAAGGCGATTATAAAGGTATATTGCTGGACATTCATCTATCATCACGTGGACACCATAAACAAACAAGGCAGGTGTCTACACTTTGTGGACATGTTCCCTCTTTTTAAAAGTGCATTTCTTTTGACTTGTTGTTTACAGCGTACTACTGTACTGTATCTCTACTGTCAACTAAAATGAACGCAGAAGCAATCATTCATTATCATAAATGATGTCTGCTTACTGTAATTCCAAATGCAAATGCCATACAGCATGGCAGGTGGGAATACAATAGGCATGATGTAAAATTTCCAAACATAATGTTGTCTGATGACATCCCGAACAGATGCTCGGCAGTGGAAACAGCTTCCAAACAAACACAAACAGCTTCTGTGAGTCTCATCAGATCTGACAAACTCAAGAGTTGTTTCGACATCAAGCGCCTATACATCTCTCTTTCTCCTTAATCTATCACAGGCACACTTGAAGAGCATCTTTCACGAGAAGAAAGTGTCATTCTGTCACACTGTGTAACCAAACCAGTAAACTAAAATACTGGTGCCTCCACTTTAGTCTCCAAGGGTCTTTGTAAATACTTTGAACAGGAAATGAGAAATGACTTGCGTTGGGGTGCATTGTCACGCAAACCTTCAGTTCCCTTACACACATATTGCTCTGGTGTGACCCTGGGATTAGAATCAAATCAAGGAATGCAGACACTTGCCTTTGTATTTTTAATATAAAATATACTGTAATTAGAAAGAGTTCCATTTATAATTTCTTTATATCTCAGACGTCTCAACACAATTTTAATGGTAATTTGTAACTATTTTGTGTTTAATAAGGCATACTATATTACACTCTTACAAATAAGGGTGATATATGATGCCATGAATACTTAGAAATAAACATGCTTAATGGAGACCAGCAATTTGTAACCCAATTTCTCCCCCAAATTATGATTGCATGCAGGTGAGTGATGACTTGACTACAGCCCCAGCAAGGTACGATGTTGAATAATTCATCAGGCACAGACGTACATCACTCATTTTATAAAGATTTCCACTGTACTCGCACTGACCTGGTGAACTGGGATGTGCCGTATTTCTCACTGAAAGCTCTGTTAAATCTGTCATACCTTAATCTGGGCCCCAGCAGGTACCATCCCCGTCTCCTTCATCTCTCTCGTTCCACGTCAGATGACAAGCGGACAAATTTTAAATGAGATGTTCTTTGAAAAGAGCACGTTGTCGGAGGAACGGGGTCTGTTTAGCTCCGCCCACCCTGCCTCCTTTCAAAGACCCACAACTCAATCACGGTTTGATGCGCTACGTGAGTTCAAATATGACTGGACAGATTCAGGTTGTGTAAAACAGCACTTCGGAGTTAAACGCGACAATTTACGCAGCACCATGCCGATGCGTTAATGCGGCAGAATTGCTTTAGAGCCTCGGGTTTGTCTGTTATCTCGCTGTGTTACGGATTTTCTTCACGAATTAAGTAGGAAACAACCTCAGTGCTCCATTTAAAACTTCCCCAGGGGGCGAACGAATAACCTCACCTAGGGAACAAAGACTTGGCAATTTAGCATGACAGCCATGTCGAAATATACGCCACACTATGTGTTCTGAAACACCTGTTCAGATGGCAACAAGGCTGTGTTATATCAAAAAATATTTGTATTTATAGCACTGCTATTGTAAGTTTTTACTTAGGAGACACTCCACCTGGCGGGCAAGAGAGCGCTGGGTTAATGCAACATGGAGACAATCCTGCGCTGAAAACCCAGAAATGAAAAGCCAGAAAAAGACGAATGTGTGAATTTTGTGATATAAACGTATCCAAGTGTCCAAAAAAAAGGCAGTGTGGTGCGGCTTTTTATATCTCATGGAAATCTGTGTTATAGTCACAGAAAATTTGATCACTTTATCCGTGACCATGTCATGGAATTTAGCTTTTTTCTATGACGGGACCACGGTGTCTTTTCCGTGTCACTCCCACGGATTTCTTGTGTCATTTTATGTATTATGTTCTCATTGTTTTTTCCTATTTTCATATCATTGTTGCTTGGATTAGGGTTAAATTTGGGGTTTGCATTAGGATGTACTTTTATGTTAGGATGTAGTTTTATTTATTAGTTTCTATGTCTTTCTTCTGTTTTGAAAACTACTCTCGCCTGGAATTGGGGTTAGTTGGGGTTTGGGTTAGGATGTCTAAAAATGTAACAGAAAGTGATTCTAACCCAAACCCCAAGCGACAATGGTAAGAAAATAGAAAAAACTACGAGAAAATGTCACAGGAGTGACGATCTTTTAGGCGGAACCAAAAATTTGGAAAGTTTTGGTTCCGCCCGGATGTTTCCGCCCGGGCCGGGAAGAGAAAACACCGGACATCCGGTAGCACCGCGAGGGCTGTAATCAGCCAAACTACGGACAGCTGTGAGTTATTAACAAGAGCGCCGGGTGATTGGACGAAGGCAACACCCAGGCAGATACTTAAGAGCAGTTTAAACCACAGTTGTTGTTGTTGTTAGGACGAGTGTTGGTGTGTGCTGCAGCGCTGAGTTAAACTCACCGGGTACGCCAGTCGGATTACTGGACTCGCTCTCTCTCTCTTTGTGCATCGTGGGATTTCGGCTGATGCAGATATTGAAGACCTTACGGGTTGGAAAGTAAACGGAGACTGACCTTGTAGGAATGAAGTGAAAGAAGACGGAACGTGCTATCGTGAGTACCCATCTGTGTAGTGGTGGTATTGACGACTGGAGAAAACGTTATCTGTGTAGCTGGAATTATCATACGGAGGAGTTAACCTAAGGAAACGTGAGATAACCGAAGCACCACAGTCGTGAGTAAACGAATTCATTCATTGAGTGTACCTTGTATATACTTGACCTGGATATCTTTTAAGCGCTTTCCAGCAGAGTGGGTGGCCCTGCCCCTGAGTCAGCGTGGTGGGTGAGCCACCGGATCTTTGTGTGAGACAGCCACAGTGACGGAAAACAACTGCTAGGCCGTGTTACCATCTCCACATTCTTGCCCAGAGCGAGGCGAAGGAAGACGGGCGTCTATTGTGTGCACTGAGAGTGGTGGGTGAGTCTTGGATGTAGAAATTTCACTTTGAAGTGGTGCTGTGTATATTGCAGTGAGATTGCTGTGTCGTGTCTGACGTACCCCGCCTCCAGTCACTCGCTAGGGGCGCTGAAGAGGAAAACGGATCCTAGAATAAACCTGTGTACGATTATGCTGTGAGTGTGTTTCAGCCTTAGAAAACCACGGAGTAGTTCCTGAAGTACTTTCGTAGCCAGACGCTTGGCGGACTTGTGTTAGGAGTGGCGGTGAAGACCTGTACGACAGGCGGTGTGAGTATTACCAGTTTCATTGCTACTTTACCCGTGTGCCGTTTATCATCACAGAGACAGAGGCGAAGGAGGTCCGCTGCCCCGAGGTCTCTACAAAGGGGCGCCCCGGTCCGGTGTTCGATTGCCAACGGGCGTCGAGGAAAGGGCAGCGCTCGACCCGGTGTGACGGCGTGACACTCCCGCCCCTCTGGGGAACCAGCGAGTCAGCCGAGAGGGTTTGGTCCCCGGCGCTATCTTGGAAACCACTGTCGGTCGATGCAGTACGCCTAGCCGTGATCGTAAGTCCGCCACCCCGAGAAGTAGAGCATAACCTGTTCAGTCTGTCCATCAATAGGGAAGAAAGCTGTCGTCTGTGGAAGAAGAGAGAGAGAACCAGTGTGAGCTCCAAGGAGACCCGTTGTGAAGGAGAACCATACGTACCAGAAGCTGTAATCAGCGAAGAGGTGAGAGAACTAACCGAGAACGATTCACTGTGCCTTTGTGTCCCAGCTGTTGTCTGTGGAGGAAGCGAGAGAGAACCAGAGTGAGCTCCAAGGAGACCCGTTGTGAAGGAGAACCATACGTACCAGAAGCTGTAAACAGCGAAGAGGTGAGAGAACTCACCGAGAACGATTCACTGTGCCTTTGTGTCCCAGCTGTTGTCTGTGGAGGAAGAGAGAGAGAACCAGTGTGAGCTCCGAGGAGACCCGTTGTGAAGGAGAACCATACGTACCAGAAGCTGTAATCAGCGAGGAGGTGAGAGAACTAACTGAGAACGATTCACTGTGCCTTTGTGTCCCAGCTGTTGTCTGTGGAGGAAGAGAGAGAGAACCAGTGTGAGCTCCAAGGAGACCCGTTGTGAAGGAGAACCATACGTACCAGAAGCTGTAAACAGCGAAGAGGTGAGAGAACTAACCGAGAACGATTCACTGTGCCTTTGTGTCCCAGCTGTTGTCTGTGGAGGAAGAGAGAGAGAACCAGTGTGAGCTCCAAGGAGACCCGTTGTGAAGGAGAACCATACGTACCAGAAGCTGTAATCAGCGAGGAGGTGAGAGAACTAACTGAGAACGATTCACTGTGCCTTTGTGTCCCAGCTGTTGTCTGTGGAGGAAGAGAGAGAGAACCAGCGTGAGCTCCAAGGAGACCCGTTGTGAAGGAGAACCATACGTACCAGAAGCTGTAATCAGCGACGAGCTGTCATCTGTGGGAGAAGAGAGAGTACAAGTGTGAGCACCAAAGTAACGAGTCGAGGAGGAAAATTCATACTTACCCAGCAGCTGTAGTCGGTGGAGAGGTGAGGAGACTCTCGGGAGAACGATCCACTGTGTCTTCGGGTCCCAGCGGTAGCCTGTGGAGAGAAAGAGGAACAGGAAAGGAGAGTGAGTCGACAACCAAGGAGCTGCGTGGGAAGACGGCGGAGTGCCGCGAACTACACGCAGGTACACGGACGGGAAACAGTACATACCCATATTCATTGTGATTTTATTCTGCCTCCAGGAAGGAAGAGGAGCGCGCCACGGGCAGAGGGAACCAGAGGCGGGAGCCCGTTCCCCGACGCAACTTTCACCCCCCTGTCACTCACTTGCTCGTGGCCCCTTGGAGGACAGATTCAGACATTAGTTTTAATTTCCCTTTCCCCAATCCCCCGAATCTTTTAAATATTTAAAAAAATAAAGAATATTTTTTTATACTTACCTGTTCCTCGTTGTTGTTTGGTCATTGGGTTGGTTTTGGGGACCTCCTCGAGGTGGGAATTTAGAAGGGGCGTGGCTTAACCACTAGCAGCCAGCCCCTGGCTTGTGACAGATTTTGGCGTAGTCGGCAGGATCCCACCTCGAGTTGAGTAACCAGACTAGCCCAATGACCGACAACGCGGGGCCCGCAGCCCAACCCCGTGCGGTGCCTGTCTTTATGGGTAGCCCTTGGGTCCAAAAGTATGGAGGGATAGAGTCGGGAATACGACTAACGGAATGGAAGGCCCAGTTGGAGTATTTAGCCGACCTGCAAAGCCTTAGTGTAGCCCAGCGGCTCCAGTTCGTGTTAAACTCCTTAGAGGGAGAAGCGCGGCGAGAAGTACAGGCCGCCCCTGAAGCTGTCCGAGCCAGTGCCCAAACTATATTTCAGTTCCTTACCGAGCAATATGGTGACCACACCCCCGTAGCTGTCCTCCGTTCCCAATTCTTCAACAGTAAACAAGGCCCCCGACAACCCATTAGAGCTTTTGCCCTGAGACTGCGAGAACAGTTCACCCGGCTACAGGCCCGCCGCGACCATGGATTGGGAGATGGCGAGACTTTGCTGCGCGACCAATTCCTCCTGGGGATGAAAGAGGGCCCCGTGAGACAGAGTTTGAGGGTCCAGTTTCGCAGAGACCCCGACCTCACATTTGAAGATCTAAGGAAGGAGGCGTTAGCCTTGGAGGGCGACGAGGTCGAGGTGAGTGAGACCCCAGTATGTGCAGCGGTAAATGAGAGTGTGCCACCACCACCAGAACGCACGGATTGGAAGCAGGCTCTAAAAGTCGAACTGTTGAAGGATGTCCGGGAGCAGATGTCAGAATTATCTAGAACTCTTCTGGGAGAGCTGCGCCAAGGTAGGGCGCGGGAGGAGCCAAGGCCGGCACCCCGGGAGCGAGTATACTCGGAGAGGAGCCGAGAGCCGCCGGGACGCCCAAACCGTTATAATCGACCCCGTTTCGAATGGGATGACCAGGGACGACCAATTTGCAATCGTTGTGGGGAGCCTGGACATTACAGTCGTCAGTGTGGGCCTCGCAGGGCATCTGAAGGGGGTTTTTAGGACGACCGGCCACAGTGGGTCGTGTGGCCGGGACCCCTCGAGAAGACCCGGGAAGGAGGGACAGCTCTAGGCAGCAGATGATCGGGCATAGCCCGGTGGCAGAAGTAAAAGTGTGTGGCAAATGGATTCAGTGCCTGGTAGACACGGGCTCACAGGTAACGATGTTCGCAGAAAGCCTCTCCAAGGAGATATTCGGACAGGAAGGAACACGAGGAACAGAGGCCCCCTGGCTGACGTTGAAAGGCGCTAATGGCCTAGAAATCCCCTACATTGGCTATCGCCTGGCGGATCTTGAAGTGCATGGGGTGGTCGTCCCCCAGAAAGGTGTGATCATTGTTGAAGATAGGTGTTTGGGCGCCCACCGAGCCCTATTGGGCATGAATGTCCTCTCCGAATGCTGGGAGGAGATATTCCAGGCTAGGCCTGGTCCGAGGATTTCACCCACTGAGAGACCCAAGTGGGAGCGTGTAGTGGCCGACTGCCGTCGGGTCCAAATGAACCAGGTGCGTAGAAATCGGGAGGAAGTGGGAAGAGTAATGTGTCGTTTTGCTTTGTCTATTCCCCCTAGGAGTGAGGCTATCGTATGGGCAAGAGTGCCCATTCGAGAAGCGAGCCCAGAGGAGTGGGTGTTGGTAGAGCCACATACAGACTGCCCACAAGTGGAGGTAGCACGGGGACTAGCGGCGGTCCACCGGGGGAGAATCCCGGTAAGGGTACGGAACGAGCACCCCTATGCAGTACAGCTACACCGGCATCAACGACTGGCTCGGCTGACGACGGTCACACCCCACCAGGTGAGGGAAGAGAGAGACGTCAGTTTTCGTCAGGTGTGCCCCACTGTGATCGAGGTGGCCCTGACCCAGTTGGATGCCCCGGCGAGTAGCCAGGAGGGAGGTGTGCCCAGACACCTAGCGGGTGAGTCACTGCAAGGGGACAACCTGGGACAGGTACAGACACAGAAACTGCAGGCACTCCTTCGAAAGTGGCAACATGTGTTTGCGAGGCACGATGAGGACTACGGGTGCACCAGGGTGGTGGAACACCACATCCCCACCGGGGATGCAGGGCCGAGTAGGGAGAGATATCGACCGATTCCACCTACCTTGTATGCGGAAGTACGTACACTCCTGCAGGGCATGTTGGGCCGGGGCATTGTCCGAGAGAGTAGCAGTCCCTGGGCGGCCCCCATCGTGCTCGTACAAAAGAAGACGGGAGCCTGGAGGTTCTGTGTGGACTATCGCAAGCTGAACCTGGTAACCAAGAAAGACGCCTTCCCCTTACCTCGAATCGAAGACTCCCTTGCTAGCCTCACGCAGTCAGCCTGGTACTCCACCTTAGATCTGGCCAGTGGATATTGGCAGGTGCAAGTAGCCGAGGCCGACCGGGAGAAGACCGCCTTCACGACCCCGTTCGGACTATTCGAATGGGACCGGATGCCCTTCGGACTCTGCAACGCTCCAGCCACCTTCCAACGCTTGATGCAACGCTGTCTTGGAGGTCAGTTGATGGAGTCAGTACTGGTGTATTTGGATGATGTGATTGTGTATTCCCCAGATTTCGATTCCCACCTCCAGCACCTAGAGGAAGTCTTCCGAGCCATGGAAAGGTACGGGCTGAAGCTGCAGCCGGACAAATGCCACCTGTTGCGGCGAGAAGTGAAGTTCCTGGGCCATGTGGTCAGCGCAGCGGGGGTGGCCGTGGACCCCGAGAAAGTCTCCGCAGTTAAGGATTGGGACGCGCCTAAGACTGTGAGGCAAGTACGATCCTTTCTGGGGTTCGTGGGATATTATAGGCGCTTTATTAAGGATTTTTCGAAGATTGCCAAGCCCCTTAACCAGTTGCTGGTTGGCACGGGACGAAGCCGGGGCCATGGATCGCCCTCTATTAACTGGGACAATGAGTGTGAGATGGCTTTTCAGAGGCTGAAGCAGGAGTTGTTACAGGCCCCCATCTTGGCGTATGCTGACTTTTCTGAACCTTTTGTCTTATATACAGACGCGAGCAACCTGGGATTGGGGGCAGTATTGGCCCAACGGCAAGAAGGAACAGAGCGGGTGATCGCTTATGCGAGCCGGAGTCTCCATCCGGCAGAGAGGAACGACGCAAATTACAGCTCCTTCAAGCTGGAACTGCTGGCCCTGAAGTGGGCCCTGAGCGAAAAGTTCAAGGACTACCTTTGGGGAGCTAAGGTAACAGTCATCACCGATAACAACCCTCTAGTACATTTACAGACGGCGAAGCTGGGGGCCGTGGAACAGCGATGGGTGGCTCAGCTGGCCAACTTTGATTATAAGCTGCAGTATCGGCCGGGACGAGAGCATACGAACGCGGACGTCCTCTCAAGACTACCTGAGGGAAAGAGCCCCAGACGCCAAGGGTATCAAAAGGAGGATAGCCGTGAGGAGGGCTACATGATCGGGGCCGTGGAGGCGCCAGGAGGTCAGCAGGAAGCTGCACCAGGAAATTGGGGGTGGGACCCCCGCCGCTGGATAGAGAGGCAGGCCCAGGACCGGGACGTGTGCCAGGTGAAAATGTGGGTAGAGCAGAGCAAACGGCCAACGTCGGCGGAAAGATTGGCCCAGACGGAGACTGGGAGAAGATTACTGGGGCAGTGGGAGAAGTTAGAGCTACAGGAAGGAGTGCTTTGTAGGAAGACCCGCGACCCGAAGTCGGGCGAGGAAGTGAGCCAGATCGTGGTACCCGCCGACCAGGTAAACGCATTAGTCACAGCCTATCATGACCAGTTGGGACACCAGGGACAGGAGAGGACCGTATCCCTACTACGGAGATTCTTTTACTGGCCTGGGCTGGAGGCGTCTGTGCATGACTCAATTCAAGCCTGCCCCCGGTGTACACTGTTTAAATCTAGACGAGAGGCCCGAGCGCCGATGGTACCCATCCATGCAAAGGCCCCCCTCCACATAATGGCAATGGATTTCCTGACGCTGGGCCGTCCCCAGGACCGTTATCAGAACATCCTGGTGATCACAGACCTGTTTACTAAGTACGCCTGGGCGGTCCCGACGCTTGATCAGACAGCCAACACCACCGCCACAGCTCTATGGCGCAATGTGTTCCAGACATTTGGATGTCCCGAGTTTCTGCACTCCGACCAAGGGACCAATTTCGAATCTAAAGTAATCCGTGAGTTGTGCCAGTTGTATGGATGCACTAAAACCCATACGACATCATATCATCCCCAGGGAAATGGAAGCTGTGAGAGGTTTAATCAGACCCTATTGGGACTACTGGGGACGTTGGATCAACGACAGCAGAGCGACTGGGTGAGTGCTTTACCAAATCTTCTGCAAGCATACAATAACAGTGTTCATAGCACGACGGGGTATGCCCCCACTTACCTGATGTTCGGCAGACACGTCCGGATGCCCACTGACCTGGTCCTGGGAGTGGCCGCGGACCGGGAAGAAGTGAGTGTGACGGAGTGGGTGGGGCGCCACCACCAGCGGTTACATTTTGCATATGAGCAAGTGTCAAAGAAGATACAGACAGCGGGAGAAAGGAACAAACGGTTGTACGATCGGACTGCTCGAGATGCCCCCCTGTTACCAGGTGAGAGGGTCCTGGCGAGGGATAACCGGCGACAGGGAAAAGGAAAGCTGAGCGACCGCTGGGAGGCTATCCCGTATGTGGTCTGTAAGCAGCAGAGGCCGGGACAACCGGTGTATACCATCCGGCCCGAGGGAAAACCTGGGCCCGAGCGGGTGGTACACCGAAACATGCTTCGCCCCTGCCCGAACTACCCCGAGGCTGCGAAGGAAGGGCCCATGGAACCAGTACCGGCGGCCCCCTGGACGGAGGGATGGGCTGTGGTACCGGGTCGACCTGTGGTGGCGCTGCCCCCGGCGGCTCAGATGCAACCAGCGCTGGCACCCGAACCGGTTGAACCTCCAGCTGCCCAGATGCAGCCAGAGCTGGCGCCTGAACCGGCCGAACCTCCAGCTGCCCAGAGGCAACCAGAGTTAGCACCCGAGCCCGTTGAACCCGATTCACCCGTGAGACGTTCCCAACGGGAGAACCGAGGACGCCCCCCGGCCCGGTACGGTGAGTGGACGACACCGAGGCATTCCAGGGACTAGAATGCATTGGCGGGGGAGGATGTCACAGGAGTGACGATCTTTTAGGCGGAACCAAAAATTTGGAAAGTTTTGGTTCCGCCCGGATGTTTCCGCCCGGGCCGGGAAGAGAAAACACCGGACATCCGGTAGCACCGCGAGGGCTGTAATCAGCCAAACTACGGACAGCTGTGAGTTATTAACAAGAGCGCCGGGTGATTGGACGAAGGCAACACCCAGGCAGATACTTAAGAGCAGTTTAAACCACAGTTGTTGTTGTTGTTAGGACGAGTGTTGGTGTGTGCTGCAGCGCTGAGTTAAACTCACCGGGTACGCCAGTCGGATTACTGGACTCGCTCTCTCTCTCTTTGTGCATCGTGGGATTTCGGCTGATGCAGATATTGAAGACCTTACGGGTTGGAAAGTAAACGGAGACTGACCTTGTAGGAATGAAGTGAAAGAAGACGGAACGTGCTATCGTGAGTACCCATCTGTGTAGTGGTGGTATTGACGACTGGAGAAAACGTTATCTGTGTAGCTGGAATTATCATACGGAGGAGTTAACCTAAGGAAACGTGAGATAACCGAAGCACCACAGTCGTGAGTAAACGAATTCATTCATTGAGTGTACCTTGTATATACTTGACCTGGATATCTTTTAAGCGCTTTCCAGCAAGAGTGGGTGGCCCTGCCCCTGAGTCAGCGTGGTGGGTGAGCCACCGGATCTTTGTGTGAGACAGCCACAGTGACGGAAAACAACTGCTAGGCCGTGTTACCATCTCCACATTCTTGCCCAGAGCGAGGCGAAGGAAGACGGGCGTCTATTGTGTGCACTGAGAGTGGTGGGTGAGTCTTGGATGTAGAAATTTCACTTTGAAGTGGTGCTGTGTATATTGCAGTGAGATTGCTGTGTCGTGTCTGACGTACCCCGCCTCCAGTCACTCGCTAGGGGCGCTGAAGAGGAAAACGGATCCTAGAATAAACCTGTGTACGATTATGCTGTGAGTGTGTTTCAGCCTTAGAAAACCACGGAGTAGTTCCTGAAGTACTTTCGTACCCAGACGCTTGGCGGACTTGTGTTAGGAGTGGCGGTGAAGACCTGTACGACAGGCGGTGTGAGTATTACCAGTTTCATTGCTACTTTACCCGTGTGCCGTTTATCATCACAGAGACAGAGGCGAAGGAGGTCCGCTGCCCCGAGGTCTCTACAAAGGGGCGCCCCGGTCCGGTGTTCGATTGCCAACGGGCGTCGAGGAAAGGGCAGCGCTCGACCCGGTGTGACGGCGTGACACTCCCGCCCCTCTGGGGAACCAGCGAGTCAGCCGAGAGGGTTTGGTCCCCGGCGCTATCTTGGAAACCACTGTCGGTCGATGCAGTACGCCTAGCCGTGATCGTAAGTCCGCCACCCCGAGAAGTAGAGCATAACCTGTTCAGTCTGTCCATCAATAGGGAAGAAAGCTGTCGTCTGTGGAAGAAGAGAGAGAGAACCAGTGTGAGCTCCAAGGAGACCCGTTGTGAAGGAGAACCATACGTACCAGAAGCTGTAATCAGCGAAGAGGTGAGAGAACTAACCGAGAACGATTCACTGTGCCTTTGTGTCCCAGCTGTTGTCTGTGGAGGAAGCGAGAGAGAACCAGAGTGAGCTCCAAGGAGACCCGTTGTGAAGGAGAACCATACGTACCAGAAGCTGTAAACAGCGAAGAGGTGAGAGAACTCACCGAGAACGATTCACTGTGCCTTTGTGTCCCAGCTGTTGTCTGTGGAGGAAGAGAGAGAGAACCAGTGTGAGCTCCGAGGAGACCCGTTGTGAAGGAGAACCATACGTACCAGAAGCTGTAATCAGCGAGGAGGTGAGAGAACTAACTGAGAACGATTCACTGTGCCTTTGTGTCCCAGCTGTTGTCTGTGGAGGAAGAGAGAGAGAACCAGTGTGAGCTCCAAGGAGACCCGTTGTGAAGGAGAACCATACGTACCAGAAGCTGTAAACAGCGAAGAGGTGAGAGAACTAACCGAGAACGATTCACTGTGCCTTTGTGTCCCAGCTGTTGTCTGTGGAGGAAGAGAGAGAGAACCAGTGTGAGCTCCAAGGAGACCCGTTGTGAAGGAGAACCATACGTACCAGAAGCTGTAATCAGCGAGGAGGTGAGAGAACTAACTGAGAACGATTCACTGTGCCTTTGTGTCCCAGCTGTTGTCTGTGGAGGAAGAGAGAGAGAACCAGCGTGAGCTCCAAGGAGACCCGTTGTGAAGGAGAACCATACGTACCAGAAGCTGTAATCAGCGACGAGCTGTCATCTGTGGGAGAAGAGAGAGTACAAGTGTGAGCACCAAAGTAACGAGTCGAGGAGGAAAATTCATACTTACCCAGCAGCTGTAGTCGGTGGAGAGGTGAGGAGACTCTCGGGAGAACGATCCACTGTGTCTTCGGGTCCCAGCGGTAGCCTGTGGAGAGAAAGAGGAACAGGAAAGGAGAGTGAGTCGACAACCAAGGAGCTGCGTGGGAAGACGGCGGAGTGCCGCGAACTACACGCAGGTACACGGACGGGAAACAGTACATACCCATATTCATTGTGATTTTATTCTGCCTCCAGGAAGGAAGAGGAGCGCGCCACGGGCAGAGGGAACCAGAGGCGGGAGCCCGTTCCCCGACGCAACTTTCACCCCCCTGTCACTCACTTGCTCGTGGCCCCTTGGAGGACAGATTCAGACATTAGTTTTAATTTCCCTTTCCCCAATCCCCCGAATCTTTTAAATATTTAAAAAAATAAAGAATATTTTTTTATACTTACCTGTTCCTCGTTGTTGTTTGGTCATTGGGTTGGTTTTGGGGACCTCCTCGAGGTGGGAATTTAGAAGGGGCGTGGCTTAACCACTAGCAGCCAGCCCCTGGCTTGTGACAAAAACAGTACATAAAATGACACGAGAAATCCGTGGGAATGACACAGAAAAAAGCTAAATTCCGTGACATGGTCACGGATAAAGTGATACAATTTTCTGTGACTATAACAAATATTTTTGTGAGATCATGTTGATTGCTGGGCAACCACAGAGGCAGCCGTCCTGTCAATCAAATATTAAAGGATGAACGCTCTTTAAAAAGAGGGTGCTTGCTTTCACCTTGACCCTCTCATTCGAGCCCGCCTCTCCCCCCATTCGATTGTACAATGGAAAGACGTGAATGATGTTGGCGCTTTTTCGCTATCAGAGCTTCTTCAAAAAATGCAAGGCGTTTGACGTGCATAAACAGCATGCATAACGCTCACTGCCCATAGAAAAAAAGCAACTGCCATAAACACGTTTGGTATGATCGGCCCCTAAGAGTAATAAACTTGTGCTCAGATTGAACTTGCTTTTCATTAATATGATTTAATATATTATAATACAATCCAATATGATCATATAATATTAATATAATCCTGACAGGTAATTTTAGCTAAGGAATATTCCACGACATATATTTAAACATAGCCAAAGTGGAGGTCTGGCATTAATCTGTCACTTTTTAGTGACTATAAAATATGGAATCTGGTGCTACATATTATCGAAAATGCAGAAAACGTGTAGTTTATATTTTTCTTCTGTTAAGAGGTTATTTAAATAACCGTGGCTTGAAACAGATGGAAAATTGACCAGCTTGTGCTGCCTCTCAATTTAAAATCCTGAGTTCTTGCCTGCCAAACCCCCTGGTGGGTCACGTGACTAAAATTATCAATAGGGGGGCAATGCAACGCTCAATATAGTAACGAAAGTCCCACCTTGCAGTTAAAAGAATAAATCATCTATCGATAAACACGAGGAGGGGCTCTGTACAGATGCCAACCTGAGCACATATACAACAGCTAAAATGACTTCAAATAAAGATGCTTTTTGGCACAATTTGAGCTAATAAAGCAAAAGTTATTATACAGTTGATGTCAGGTTTAATTGTTGTTGACAGAGATATCTGTCTTTACCCATTCAATTTTGGCTTCACCAAAAAACATTCAGTTAAAATTTCATAGTATCAAGAACATATTTCCAAGGCAAGGAAGCTTTTGTGAAACAGAAAGATTCTTCAAATATTATGTAAAGGTTATTTATTTGTAACTTGTTTATATAAATGTATATAATGTGTAATGTTTACAAGCGATTTTATAAGGGTTGTTTGTTATTTTTGTTTACAAATAACAAACAACCCTCATAAAATCGCTTGTGCTTCTTGCAGTTCAGATTCGCTGTGATTCACAGTGAAGTGACAGTTTGTTGAAGTCAATATTAATTATTCAAGAGGACGACAGTAAGTCAAATAAAGAAGGTCAGCAGAGACAGAAAAATAACTGTGGTTGTCTGAGAAAACAGGCAGATATTTCACAACTTGAGTTGAATTTTTACACATGAAAGCAATTATAATGGTTTTGATAAGAAAGTCTAAACATTTGTTATTGTGTGATTTAACTCAACATGTTGGATTAATACTGCCTGTGTCAACATATGACAAAAGATGAGCTTCCATTAGGAGCTTTAAAGCGTCACTATAGCACACCACACAATATCTTTGATGAATAAGTGTGAATCTGTTCAAGGTTGTTTGCTTTTTATCACGATTTTTAAATTGCTTTTACTCTAAGAATGATATAAATATACACCACGTAAGATGTCTTTTATCTTAAAAACACGTAATAATCTTATGATTCTTCTTGCACAAATGGAAATATTTATTTATTTTACTATTATTTTACCTTTACTGTTTATTTACGTCCATATTATGAATTTTAGCATGAGTAGATCTCTGAATTGACCTACGATTTTACTCTCTTTATTTTGTGAAAGTATTAGGCCACCACGAGCTGTTGTTTTAATGACATCAATATTTATTTTTTTGTTTTTCAGGACATTATCACTTTACGCAAACGTTCATTTTTAGTGTTGACCTCTTTTGGCACTTAACACATCTTGAACTCTTTTGAGGAGACTGAGGTCCCAAAGGAACCCAGTCTCACGGAGTTGCTTATAAATAGCACTAAGTGTGCATATGATACGCCAATCCTTCCCATTCACTTAAACAACGCATCTTTTTTTGTCGTTTTATTTATTGGTTTCTAAATTTTTTTGCTATTTTTTTACCATTTGGGGAATAAAGGTGGAGGGAGACGAATTTATTTCTGAAGCGGGAGCTGTGGATTTTTATTTTTTTTTTAAATCAGATTCTTCGCTGCAGAAATGGGCCGCTGCTTTCTGATGTGACGTTTCTTTCTTTCTTTCTTTTTTAAGCCATTTTTGACTTTATTTAAACAGTGATAGAGTTGAGGACAGGAAAGTACAGTACAGGGAGGAGAGAGGGTATGGGATCGGCAAATGACCATGAGCCGGGAATCAAACTCGAGTCGCCGAAAGTGTGAAAGCACCACATGTCGAAGCACTGCCCACTACACCATCGGCTCCAACGTGACGTTGCTTTCAGCCAATAAAAACATAAAAATACAGACATTTTATGGTGTTGCTTGGTAAGGACCGTCTACAGTCCTTCCTTAAACCTTTAACATATAACCTACATCAGATTGCTTTTAACCAATGTATAAATTGTAGTAAAATAAAATATGAATAATGAAAATATGAATGGGGTCTTTGACTTAATTCTGATTGGGTGGGCAACACAGACGTTTGGGTGGGCTTAGCCAACCCCTGCCCATGCCTAGAGTCGGCACGGAGTGTGATTAAAACTTAGTCCCAGTTGAATAAAAAAAAAAGATTAAAAGAAGCAAAATGCATGCAAGCAAAATTCTCATGAAAATTTTTTTTTTTAAAGCCATTTAGTTTCATGCTAATAATCAATGGTAAAGGACTAGCTTTGATGCCCTTTTAATTGTTTTGCTAAGGTAAAAGTGTGTAAACATCGCTTCAGTACACAAATGCACCAGTGAGCGCGTCTCTTACGCAAATAATTCAGTAATTAAACAATGGTAGCATCACGCTGGCAGCAAACATGCAACAATGCATTCAATGGGGACTAAGTGAATCACAAATATTTGATCAAAGAACGCCATGGGTCCCGGTGTGAAGGGGAACGAGGCTCATGGTTAATTTTTGATAATGCACTGACAGTGATCCAGAGCTTTGAATGAAACTTTTTCCACGTCCAATGTGACGTTTACCCTTAAGAGAGCAACCTGCATGTAAGTGTCATGCAAATTGTTTTGTTATTTTGCTTAGTAGCATGATGTCCAACAGACAGATATCCTGGTAACACAATAGAGATGAATATAAATACATACAGTAATAACTGCTTGTTATTGGAGCTGCATGGACGTTTAGCTTTAATTTTAAATAAACATTATAATAGATTCCACTCTTTGGACAGTTTACAATGCATTCAGTCAAAGTGCCATTACAGTCACTCTGAGACTTTATGATTTTTTGAAAACGTGATTAAATTTATCCAAAAAGAACAGCATGATCGTATTTCTCATGCTGTGAATATTCCAGCGGTAAGGCATGTTTTTGCAAAACAGCACACATCAAACTAATGCATTTGTGCATCTGCAAACTATTAACTGAGTAGGACGTAAGTAGGACAGTGTGAGGCTGTGTTAAGCTTTTTATTATCTCTTGCAAAAGTTGTCCAGTATGTTTATTTCACTGTTTGCTTTTTTATGTTCTACTAAACAAATGAACTGAGCAAATGAATCTTTATATGAAATACTATAAAGTAGCTGTTGGTTAAGAGGTGGAACCAGAAGCTCATTGCAGTAGCACAGATGAGGTAAAACTCAAAATCACTGAGCATAATAAAAGTCTTGGGTATATATCTGTCTGTCTGTCCATCCATCATTTCATCATCTTTCTTTCTTTCCATTTGTCTATTCATTCATCGATTCATTTCTCTCTGTTTAACTGTCTGTCTATCCATCCTCATCATTTGTCTACCTATTCCCTTGCTTATTTGTCAGTTTGTCTATCCATCCATCCATCTGTCTAACTGTCCATCCATCCATCAATGATCAATCCATCCATGCATCCATCCATCCATCCATCCACTTATCTATCATCTGTCTGTCCTTCTATCTGTCCATTCATTCATTGATTAATTGATTTATTGATCCTTACATCCATCCATCTGTCAATTTGTCTGTGTATCTTTTTTTTCTCTTTGTTCATCCAGTCATCTATCTGTGTGTCTGTCTGTCAACCCACTCATACGTCTGTTTGTTCATCCGTCAGTCCATCCGTCTGTCTGTATATCAATCTGTCTATCCATTAATCATCCGATTGTCTTTTCGTTTGTCTATTCATTTATTGATTAATTGATTCATTTATCCATCCATCCATCCATCCATCCATTCTTTAATCAATTCATACATCCATCATCTGTCTACCTATCTATTTGTTCGTTTGTTCATTCATTAATTTATTAATTCGCCTATCTGTCCATTCATCTGTCTATCTGTCTTGCAATGTGTTTGCCTGTCTGTAAGTCTGTCTATCCTTCCGTCTGTCTGTCAATCCATCCATCATTTCATAATCTATCTTTCCGTTTATTTGTTCATTGATACATTTTTGTCTATCCATCATCATCATATGTCTATTTATTCCCTCCTTTGTTTGTCAGTTTGTCTATCCATCCATCTGTCTAGCTGCCCATTCATCCATCAATCATCTGTCTGTCCTTCTATTTGTCCATTCATTCCTTGATTAAATGATTTATTTATCCTTTTATCCATCCATCCATCAATCTGCCTGTCTGTCTATGTTTCTGTCTCCCTGTTCATTCCGTCATTATCTGTGTGTGTGTGTGTCTGTCTGTCTACCAATCTGTCTATCCATTAATCATCTGTCTTGTCATTTGTCCATTCATTTATTGATTCATTGATTCATCCATCCATCCATCCATCCATAAATGTTTCAATCAATCCATTCATCCATCATCTGTCTATCTATTTGTTTGTTCATTGATTGATTTATTTATTCATCCATTCATTCGCCTATTTCTCCATTCATCTTTCTTGCAATGTGTTTGTCTGTCTGTCAAACCATCTATCCATCCATCATTTGTCTATCTTTCCATATGTCATTTTGGTCTGTCTATCTATCTTTCTATCTAGGTGTATAACAGTCTCTGTTTATTCATTCATTCATTCATCTGTCTGTCTGTCTCTCTGTCTGTCTTCCATCTATCTGTCTATCTGTCTGTTTGTCTGTCAACCCGTTCATCCATCTGTCCATCCATCAGTCTGTCCATCCGTCTATTAATCTGTTTTCTCTTCATTTATCATCTGTCTGTTTTTCAGCCTATCTGTCTGTCTATTATTCTGTTTCGCTGCTATCCATCCATCAAGCCGTCCGTCTGTCTATCTTGTAATGTGTTTGTCTGTCTTGTACACCTGTCCATCCATCCATCTGTACAAATGTCTCAGTTTTCATTCGTCTTTCTGTCTATCCTTCCATCTATACGTCTGTCCATTCATTTGTCTATTAATCTGTTTTTCTCTATATCGATTATCTGTCTACAGTATCTGTCTGTCTGGCTGTCTATCTGCATGATGTGCTGTTAGTTAATGTCTCAGTGATTGGAAGTCATAGGGTCAGACACTGATTGGGTTTACAGTGAAGGAAGGGCTTAAATGTTAAAATGAAATTTCAAATGCTAAATCGAAAAGAAAGTGACTTTGGACTCTTTTTTTGCTTGCCCTGTCCTCCGGTCATAAAGTTAATAGAAAAACTATTGAATATTACAGAAGAGCAGGATGTTTTATATTCTAACACCGAGCCTGCTTGACCTTTGAGTAATACAATCAGATGTACGTGAACGAACTGTGGAGATGAGAGAACCAGATTCCAAACTTGGAGGTAATTGTGTTTTGCTGCTTATTTGCTATGCATGGCCGGAGAAATTTAAAGCAGTGCATTAAAGCATTAAAATGCTATAACTAGAATCAGTTCTCATAGTGCACAGCTGGTAATGGCAGAATCTACAGGGTGCTTCCTAAATACTTATACATTAAACACCATTTTGGATCTTTTGTGATAATTTTTATAATGTCTACAACATCATGATTCTTGTTCGGGTTTGGTGCTATCATTGGCAGTGTGTGTTTTATACAACTCAAAAACGAGCAACACAGCAAATTGCTGTTATTGTTCAATGTCGCTTGTATCACGTGGTCTCTTTAAAAATAATTTCAAATCAATATTTCATGTCCATTTGCGTAAGACCACATTGTTTTGCTTCAGGGTCTTGATCCCATATAGATTTATTTTGCAATAATGACTGGCTGATTGCACATTATGTCTTATATTTTTCCTCCAGAAGACAGATTACTTCCCTAAGACCAATAAGACTATTCAGTGTTGCACATGACTATTTTCCCCATAGAATTAATACATTACAAAGATTTTTGTTACGGTAAGTGTCCAGGTTTTCCCCAACACACCGTAGAACATGACTAGTGCTACAGATTATAATTTTTTTAATGTTTGAATGTGTGATGTTTGAGGTAAAGTAGGGGAGAGCAGGGGCAAAAGTACCATTAATTTTAAAAGATAATGTTTTAAACAGAGATATATTTTTGCTGTGGTCAGTAACTCACAAGTGTGGTCTATCAATACCAGGTGAAATTTGGAAAAAATGTAAAACGAATTCTGTATAATTTCACTTTAAACATAAGTAGTGAATTGTTACTTTTGTACCCTCACAGTAGGGACGAAAGTAACACACAGATGGGTCAAAAGTAACACAACAAAATTAGAAAGTTTTTTTAAGTAATTTTTGTGTTACACTTATTTTTATTAAATATACATGACTATGACCTCGTTAATATGTAACTGCAAACTTTTTTTGTCATTTATCTTTTATTTTAAATTTCAGAATAATATAAATTTTCAACATATGCTGCAACCTGATCTCACAAAGTTCCGTGGGATAGTCATGGAATTTTTTGCTAATTTTTCCATGGCATTCTCACGGATCTCCGCATTTTTCCGTGGCCCTGCTACGGACTGTCTTTTTCCGTGGCATTCTCACGGATTGGTTACTCAACTGTTTTCCTATAAGACAAAAAAGTTGAGTAACCAATCCGTGAGAATGCCACGGAAAAAGACAGTCCGTAGCAGGGCCACGGAAAAATGCGGAGATCCGTGAGAATGCCACGGAAAAATGAGCAAAAAAACGGAAATTCGTCACGTCTGTCAAGGGTTTGTGTTTTAAAGATGCTGTCATAGTTTGGGATACAAATGTTATCAGGGATGGGAGAAATTTGCTTTGTTACTTTTGTCCCACGTTACTTTCGCCCCGGTTCTCTGCTACTTAAAAAGTGAAAAGTTGGTTCAACTTAAACATTTAAATCAATTGGTAACACCTAAGTAAGTTTAAACAACTTAAAATGTTCACCTAAATTGAAACTAAAGTGAAATTTTAAGTTGAAAAAACTATTTTTGTAGGTGTTATCAATAGAAGTATTTTGAAGTTGATTCAACTCTTTACTTTTTACTGTGTGGTAAGCAAAAATAAAAAAATGACACTGTCAGAAATAATTCGGTCAGACAATGTTCCCAAGCAGTCACTGGGGCATCAACATTGGGATTGAAAATAATAATATATAAATTTCCCAATTTTCCCTGTAGTTTTCAATACTACACAAGAGAATGAATGGGTATACCTTGTATATGTGTTTTGTATGGCTGGTTAAGTTATGAAATTTTCCAGTGAACTATTCCTTGAATTTCTTCTTAGTTCTTCTAAGCCTATAAGTCTTTTTGTGATGACTTATGTTGGTGTAATTTATTACAATGAACAAGTAAAATGTGATGTCACATCCTGTTTGATGAATGAACTCTTTGCATACATTTATATACTGTCTCCCCAGTGGTCTAATCAGAGGACACAAATGACAGAAGTTGAAAAATGTGATCTGTGAAAAGCCCATCTGCTAGACCGAATCAGCACTGTCAGCTCTGATGGAAAGGTGCAGTTAAAGGTCTTGAGAACTGGGAAACTGAAGCTTGCAAAAGATGTCTCATTTATTTTGACACAACTCCAGACGTCTAGTTCAGTCTGCTTCCTGGTCTAATTTTGGAACGGTGCCTGGCATGTACAGTATATTGTGTGCTTTACACACTATAACACTACAATGGTTATTGAGCTTTAATCACACGTCACAATAATTGTCTGCATTGTGCATACACAAGGCTGTGAGCACAATTTTCTTGCGTGTGTTTTGCAGAAAATTCTGATGCATGTTTGTAGTAATGCCCCGCAGATTTATTTGTGCTTATTTGTCCTGATCGTGTCTTCGAATTTGCTAATCTTTATTTAATCTGTTCTCCATGCACAACCCAATTAATAACTGATGTAATGTGCCTTCGGATAAGTTTTGATCTTATATTGTGTGTTTTTGCACAAAAGACCTTGGGTAAGATATTTTACATATTTTTACTGCAAGAAAACATAGCATTATCTCGCTGTAACTGCAATTGAAATAAAAATATAAGATGTTGCTGTGAGAATAACTTTTTAATTTAATTTAATTTATTGCAGTCTACAGTCTAAAGTCATTTCTAGACCTTCACCCACTTGGTATAATGAATAAGGCTGATGAAAATAATAATATTTCCGCAGTAACAAAAGCCAGTTAATCAGTCAATAAACTCAAAATTACTCATGACATGCCAATTACAGATATGGACTGGCTGAACGTCAAATGAATGGAGAAAAATGAATAAATAAAAGTTAGATTAAATTAACTTAATTTAATGCATCTAAATAAGCTGTTGTCTGCACACATAGCATCTATAAATTATTCAAAATTAGACCAATTGTGAGGTCTACATAATTTCTTGCATACAGTGTATGCTATTTACTGATTTGCTCTTAGAATATTTTATATTTTTTATGCATTTGTAATTAGCTATTTTTATGCTAGGTTAATTTGTGTTAAATAATATGTTCATTTGCATTCATGCATTTGACACCTTTATTCAACGTCAGTGGTGGCCAGAGACTTCTTTTTAGAGGGCACGCGATGCGAAGCTCGTCACAACATGTATTTATCCTCAAAATATGTGTAAACTTATGTGCATCAATGCGTCATGTCAAAATACTTGTCTGCTGCAAAGGCTTCGAAGGCATTTATGATAAATGTGCAATCAAAGTTTTTATTTTGATTTATCATTCGAGTATTTTTTTAACATGAGCGTTTCTTTTATCATAAACCCTTTCGTATTTTAACAAGACGCATGATGCACATGGTTCACATGATGCAACGAACACATATTTTGACATGACGAGCAACACACATGACACTCCAAACACATATTTTGAATTTGTGCCCCTCGGAAGAGAAGTCACAGGCCGCCACTGTTCAACGCGACTTGCGTGTATTCACCGATGAGGTAAGCACATTTTTATAGAATTTTTCTTGAATTTAGTGTTAACGAAAAAAATTCAAGATTTTTTTGCTTACCCCATTGGCAGATTTTTTTGCTTGTTTTATGCACAAAATCACTAAAATTTGATATTTTTGGTCTAAAAACTAGACTTATTTTCTTGGGTCATTTGCTCATCAAGAAAAATCATCTTCATTTTTTTCTTTTACTGAAAACAAGACAAAAATACTAATATTTTTTTCTTGAAAATCATCTTTTGCAGTGTGTGAGAAGCAAGGACGCATGAGAAAACAAACAATCAATTACCACACTGCAAAAAATTATTTTAAAGAAAATAAATTCTTAGTATTTTTGTCTTGTTTTCAGTAAAAATATCTACATTTTTTTACAATTAAGATGCTTTTTCTTGATGAGCAAAATGACCCAAAAATAAGTCTATTTTTTAGACCAAAACGATCAAATTTAAAGGATTTTGTGCATAAAACAAGCAAAAAATATGCCGATGGGAAAAGCAAATTTTTCTTGAATTTATATCCAATTTAGTTTTTAAGAAAAAAGTTCAAGATTTTTTTTGCTTACCCCATTGGCAGATTTTTTTGCTTGTTTTATGCACAAAATCACTAAAATTTAATATTTTTGGTCTAAAAACTAGACTTATTTTCTTGGGTCATTTTGCTCATCAAGAAAAAGCATCTTCATTTTTTATTTTACTGAAAACAAGACAAAAATACTAAGATTTTTTTTCTTGAAAATCATCTTTTGCAGTGTGTGAGAAGCAAGGACGCATGAGAAAACAAACAATCAATTACCACACTGCAAAAAATTATTTTCAAGAAAATAAATTATTAGTATTTTTGTCTTGTTTTCAGTAAAAATATCTACATTTTTTAAAAATTAAGATGCTTTTTCTTGATGAGCAAAATGACCCAAAAAAGTCTAGTTTTTAGACCAAAAATATCAAATTTAAAGGATTTTGTGCATAAAACAAGCAAAAAAATCTGCCGATGGGGAAAGCATTTTTTTCTTGAATTTATCTAGAATTTAGTATTTAAGAAAAATGTTCAAGATTTTTTTTTGCTTACCCCATTGGCAGATTTTTTTTGCTTGTTTTACGCACAAAATCCCTTAAATTTGATATTTTTGGTCTAAAAACTAGATTTATTTTCTTAAGTCATTTGCTCATAAAGAAAAAGCATCTTAATTTAAGACTTTTTAGGTATTTTTACTGAAAAAAAAAAAAACTTTTTTTCTTCTTAAAAATCATGTTTTTGCAGTGTATGAAGTCCCATGGTGGGCGTTAATTTGCGGCACAGAAAAAAAAGTTTTTTTTTGACCAGTAGGTTGATTTTTCCCTCAGTCGCCATGCCATAAAACACACCATCCAATTCAATTTTAGTTTTAATTCACGAGCCCTGAGCCACTGTTGTTACACAAAAGAGTTTTGTTAAAAAGCGAATGTTGGATTAACTTAAAAAATCCCTTTAATTGGTAACACTTAAAAATTCTACTTTCTTCAACTTAAATTTTCTCGCTTAAATGCCCAGTATGAAGGGTCTTTTAGAGTGCATTACAAATTATACATTCAATCAGTATGTGTTTTCCCTGGATTGAACCTTTTGCACTACTAATGCAATGCATTACCGATTGAACTACAGTAACATTTTCTAATATTATCTACCGTATTTTCCGCACTATAAGGCGCACTTAAAACCCTTTAATTTTCTCAAAAAACGACAGTGCGCCTTATAATCCGGTGCGCCTTATATATGGATCAAGCCCTGCATTTTTATATATGAAAAAATGCAGCGCTTGCAGCATTACGGCTACCATAGTCAGTAAACACAGGTACTGTGCTTTCTCACAGACTGTTTCTTTTACTGCGTGTTTACTGAATTAGGGAAAAGTTCCCCTCCACGTTTTGAGCAAGGCTGTGAGATATTGTTAATATGCACATTAACATTTAAACAACGTTACCATGGGAGTGGAAGGAGTTGTCAGAATGCTTAATAAAGTTTGACTTTATCTGACTGTTTTGTTGACATTACCTTTAGCACAGCTCCATCTAGTAGATGCATAACGCAAACCCAGTCAAACTTTGACTGCAGTATCTTCTATTCTATGCGCTTTATAATCCGGTGCACCCTATATATGAAAACAGTTCTAAAATAGGTCATTAAATGAAGGTGCGCCTTATAATCCGGTGCGCCTTATAGTGCGGAAAATACGGTAATCCCTCTAGTAAAAGAAAAAAATCCTACTGTGCCTTTAACATAATACATCCAATATGTCAGAAATTGTTGTCTTTTTGATCGATTCTCGAGTGTTCAGCCAAGTCAGCATTGAGCTCCCACAGTGCTCCACTAGATAAATATCAATAGATTTGATTACTGGAGTTCTCATATGACCCCCTTCATCGTGTTCATATTTGCTTTGAACATGGAGACATTGATATTAATTTGTCAAACCCAATATCGCTGCACATGGGTGTCCTGTGGGAAACGGTGACATTTCTATAATAGGTAACGAAAAGAGTAAAAAACTGTTAAAATGTAATTGATAGGCTCTAAAAATAAGGAAAGATCTATGGATGAAAGTAGAGGATGGTATTGATTTTTGGACAACTGAAAAATGGCTTTCTCATTTTAATTGGGTCAAAAGAGGAGAGGTGAAACGGCCGGCCAGCTCCTTTAATTACCATTCTTTAAAAATAAGCTAGTTATAAAGTAAATGTCACCACTGACAATGTTTGAAAACGTTTTGTGTTTTGCGACCTGTGTGTTATATGGTATTGATATGTATGTGCCCATGAGACTGTTTGCAGTCCCGCTGTTCTTTAAAAGCTCTCAAAACATCAATTGTTCTCTATCTGACAGCACCATATTAAAAACAGCACATATGTTAAACAGTTCTGGCACTAGTTTACAAGGCAGAGATGCATTTTATGACCTGTAGTCTTATCACCTAATTCCTTTTGTCGGTAAACATTTTACCCATGATTTCGTTGAGGTGCCTCAGCGGGAAGCCATAGCGACCTTAAACACATCACCTACCACAATATCTCATTGATTCATTGTTTATACAATAGCAAAAATATATGCATTCTTCAGTCTTACCCACACAAGAGTTTGAGCCCGCTGCCCTCTCTAACAAAGGAAAATACTTTACTAGTGGAACTCTCTGCCGTCATGAGAACAATTTCTGTTTTTATGCAACACAAATGACTCAAATTGCGTTGAAAGTGATTGCATCTCCATTTAGAGGCCTTAGATTGGAGTTTGTGTCCTTGCTGCAATGTGTTTTAAGAGCTAGCATTAGCATCTTCTGTATCTGAGTATCCTGATGCACAACAGATTAGGTGGTCAACATTATGTGTTGTATTCATGTACTTATGCTAGACTCTTAAAAATAATGGCTCCTAAAAGATTTTCTGGGCTGTATTGTTTGATAAAAATCTTTGAAGTCTCCATGAAATCTAAACTGACAATTCTTATTTTTTTTATAAAATATTGCAATGTTTTGCAAAGTCCTCATAAAGCCCTCATAAACTTTAAGCAAAATCTAAAAATGTACTTCCCATAGAATGTAAAAAATATGGATGTAGCTTTTTTGAAGCCAATAGTTGTCGTCACCATCTTGGCCGCGCGTCACCGCGCATCACTCATGAATAACTGAAAATGTGTAAAGAGGCGGGACGTAGGTGAAGCTGAAGTGTCTGGTTGCTAAAACCATGCCCACCTAGCTAGACTATAGTGACAGCAGTGGCAGTTCACCCGTCACTACAGTGGCCACATCCTTAATTATGCAGAACTTCAAAGGAACACGCCCACATTTTGGGAATTTAGCTTATTCCCGTATCCCCCAGAGTTAGATAAGTCCATACATACCTTTCTCATCTTCGTGCGTGCTGTAACTCTGTCTGTCACAGCCCCCACTAGCTTAGCTTAGCACAAAGACTGGAAGTGAATGGCTCCAGTTAGCATACTGCTCCCAATAAGTGACAAAATAACGTCAACATTTTCCTATTTATATGTTTTGATTTGTATAGTCACACCGTGTACAAATAACAAGGACATATGAGACACGGCCATCTTTTAACAGTATACATACTGGAAACTATATTCTCAGAAGATGAAGCACTGCTACTTGGGCGATTTGCTCGCAGCACCTGAGAAGCCCCCTGGTGAGGAGCAGAGAGTTCGGTCAGAGTTGTGCAAATCACTGTTCGTGTTCAAGAAAATGTTTGCCTTATTTTGTCACTTATTGGGAGCAGTATGCTAGCTGGAGCCATTCACTTCCAGTCTTTGTGCTAAGCTAAGCTAAAGGGGGCTGCGTCAGACAGAGTTACAGCACGCACGGAGATGAGAAAGGTATGTATGGACTTATTTAACTATTGGGGATACTGTGAATGAGCTAAATTCCCAAAATGTGGGCGTGTTCGTTTAAAGCTTAATATAATTTAAACAGATGAAAAAAATTCACCCCCCTCAAAGTTGCCATGAATGATAAAATTAGCTATATAGACCAAATCACTTTATGTACCAGGCTGTAAACATATTATTTCCTCCTGTAAAGTTGAATAATTTAACAAGGGGGTCCAGCCCCTAGCAGCCAGTCGATGAACTGCAGTTTAAGTAACTTTCTGGCTTCATCAGAGAGATCGGGAGGTTGCCCCTCGGTACTTCCACCCTCTTGTGGCAATCATTCTTTGATGATGTCAGCTAGACATCTTGGGCGGGAACATCCGTTAACCCCGCCCTCTCCAACAGTCAGTCTGCTGCGAGTTCTATGTCTAAATGAAATATTTTTTATAAATAATTTATTTTATATATTTTATATCCAATCAACTCACAGTGTAAAACACAAGCCACGCCCACTATCTTCCTCATGTGATATTCTGTTTCACTATATCATAACAGGGACTTTGACCTTTTTAGAAAAGGTTCTTTAGACCACAAAAAGGTATGAAAGAAGAGGTTCTCTTAACCTTTGACTGAAAGGTTCTTTGGGGAACCAAAAATGGTTCTTCTACTGAAAACAACCTTTTATTTGTAATGTTTCAAATGTATTAATTTCTATCATTCTGCATTATATTTCTGTCAAGCTACACAAAGCACACTGTTTCAATAATAAAAATTTTTTTTAAATGTATAATATGTTTTTGTCTCTTAGCCTAAAACATTCTGGATTTTCCTGCTGTTTCTTCAACAGCTTTTCACCCTACTAGGAATGAAGTATCTCAGTCTGATTTCCTTTCTGAAAACTGTTTGTAGGATAAGAGGTGAGAGTTTAACTCAATCTGGCCTGGATCTCATCAGTTCTGAGGAGCAAGTAATTGAACACTGTCTCAGCTACGTCTCTGTGTGTATGTGTGCTGGTTTTGTGGTTACGAGAAAAATGAGAAAGTGAGGAAGAGGATGAAGAGAAGTTGGCCAGCTGACAGTGTCAATTTTCTTGTGGCAGCGCGGTGTGAGGGGTCACCGCTCATCCAACACTTTCACTCTCTGTAAGCTACATGGCTTTGTCAGCAAGATTGTGTGGCCACCGTTGACTGTGACAAGAAAATCCCCCTTTCATTTTTCTCTCGGAGTCCTCTGAGTCTGTTAACCTGCTTCGGATAAATAAGTCAGCTGCGCTGATTTTGGGATTTAGCGTGATGGATTTGCTTTCGCCTGTGTCAGGGTCTCTGACGTGACCTTAGTGCTAGTTGAAAGTATGAAACCTTTCTTGATCACCCCTATATGACAATCCAATGACAACATTTTATAAAATAATTTGTCAGTTGCATTATGGTAAGCACACAATTGACAGTAGGGGAGAGCGGGGCACAACCTAACACTTTTTGGTTTTGGCTCAATCATTCAAAAAATATTTGAGTTTGATTAATTATATTTTTACACGTCTCTGCTACGAATGAACATTTGAAGTTTGTTTCTAGTACTTACCATTATAGGACAATTACACCAAATGTGACAGAAGTGCAAACGTTACAACTTACCCCATACAGTAGGTGGGGTTAATTGTAACAGGCAGGGGGGTAGTTGTAACACTTGCTAAAAATTAAGTTTGCAGGCAAATATTTCAATACTATTTTGTCTATATACTTGAAGTGGGTATTGTTTATATGTATGTCTATAATAGACAGGTATCCACACTGTATTCATTCATCCAGCCCCTTTTTTTAAGAATAGTTCAATTATAAATGGATACAAATGTGTGAGAAAAAGCAGCACAAATATGACAAAACATTTTTTAATATGTGACCCAGTCTATATAACCATACTACAGTTTTAAAATCAAATTCTGAGATAATGAACATCAATTCAAAGTCTGATTTTAGTCATTCATTTCATTATGATTTCAATCTTTGATGTGACCTTATTCAATCAATATTAAAGATATGAACAATAATAAATTTGATACATGATTTTTGATAAGACAGGCACATTTATTTTGCTGGCAGCCAGCAATCATTCGTGTGTAGTCTATTTAAAAAAAACCGGCAAGAATTACGCTAACTTTAGCGTTTTTAATATCGTAAGTGCTGAGCGGTTAGTTATAACACAGCGTTACAATTAACCCCGCTGGGTCAAAATATTTTCAAGCCCACCAAAAAAGTTGCTAAGAGCTGCAGACGTATTTTTAAAACGATGCTATGTTTTAGTCAACAAGACACTGATTAATATGACATATGGCATTGGATTTGGTTGGATCTTACAAACACAACCTAGAAACCGAAAAAACATATGACGAAAAAACGTACTTACATGCCACCAAAACACTCGTTCATCAATAACTCTCTGGAAAAACATTATGCATTTTCAATAATTTCCAGGAGATCATCAGCGTGAAAAAAATACCAGAAAAACAAAATGCTCAACCTTGTGCAACAATGCAACCCCACGTTAGTTTTTTCCCTGCGCACCCTACCCATTGACTTCTATAGGATTTGTTTTTCCTACTCATTATAAGCCCAGATGAGTTGATTCAACTTAAAAAACATAGGGTAACTTGCTCCCATAAAAAAACTGAATAAAGCAACTCATACAGATCAACTTGAAAGTAAATTATGATGCAATTTTTTTTGTTTTTTTGGGTGAACTATCCCTTTAAAGAATTAGTAATAGAATTGTCAAGGAACTAGATTTATTATAAATTAATAAATAATATTATCTTTCAATTCCCATAAAGTTCGTTGCATGCCGTTTCATATTGGTTGTGCATGTGTGGCCTGCAGTTACTTTGTATGTCTTTTCTCTGCATGCTGTCAAATCACAATGTCATATGTTCTCTGGGGCATTTTCTCAGTCTGTGTATAGGAAAAAAACATCTGTCAAGGTTTCAAGGTGGGCTGCGTTCCCTTTTACTCCCCTCTTCTCCTCCTCCATCACTAAACTGCCACTCCTCACCTCTCCCCCTCTCTCCATGCACTTGAATAAGTGATATTAATGGGGATGACATTGGGTGAGTATCTCCTCTCAGCTGGCTGTCCCTGTCAACAACCAGTACCCAGCATTAACTGCTACAAATAATGAAATCCACATTTCTCCTCCACAACACTGCTGATAAGAGACTATTACTGTTGTAGAGGTGAAGAGGTGTTGCCATTACACACACACATTCACAAATTCCTATTCTGCTCCCAGTCCATTTCATTAACTTTAACTGTTTGTATTTTTGTTTTGCTGAGACTTGTGGGGTATTGATCTGAATGCATAACCCTAAAATTTAAACTTAGTTCAGTCAAAATTGTTTTTGTGGTATTTCAAGCCAATATGTTTGTTGTGGTGGTGGATAATAAATTAGTTGAACAAAAAACAATGAACTAGAGAGTCATAGAGACATATTTTACAGGGGTAGACTTCGAAGCAGACTTTAAAGCAACAACTTTGGCAACCAAATAAAACAACTAACTACACAAAAATAAATTGCTGGGTTATTTTCAACCCAGCGTTGAGCCAAAAAAGGACGAGCCAAGCACCTTGGTTGTAATTTAACTTATGCTGGGTTGTTTTAACCCATTGTTGGGTTAAATTAATATTTGCTCAGGTGCAGATACGGCAAGGCGTCGCCAGCGGTCTGGGTGGGGTCATTTCTTTTTGACTCAACGCTGTGTTGAAAATAACCAAGCATTTTTTCGAGTGTATGTACAAATGTAGCTAAAATCAAAAGCATTGTCTTCCAAATGATGGATTACTAAGAGTGTGTCTGTTATTTTCTATCCTATCTCAAGTCGTGTTGTAGTCACAAATTTTTTTATTAATTTATTTGTCCTATTGTCTTGTTTTTTCCGCTGTTTTTCGTGCCCCTGGAGCACAAATGTCTTTTTCTTGGCACACAGCATGAATTTCTAGAAACAGTTGCACGTGCCACAACTTTCTGTATCGTGCCATTTTATATATCTTTTTTCTTATTGTTTTTCCTAGTTTTAAATCATTGTCTCTTGGGGTTAGGGTTAGATTCGCGTTTTTTTTATATGTAAAATTACACGATACAGAAAGTCGTGCCATGTTTCAACAGTATCCCTAAACAGACACATTTTTCTACAGAGCGCGTTTCATCCCTATGTTGTCTCAGACGAAAACATGTTTTGAAAACGAGGGGGGTAAACTATTGGTTGCAATTCACAATCTCACCACTAGATGCCGCAAAAATTTTACACACACCATCTTTAAAAACTACAAAGTAATTGTAGCGCTCATTGATTTGTAACAGTACTGTACTATCCTGCCTCATGTGGAGTTTTTTTCTCATTCCTTTCCCTACCTGATTATGTTGGAATGGATGAGACCCTACAGATCAAGCTTAAACAGATTATATTGTTCTGCCTTGTGAGCCACAAAATAATCCTTTAATAATAAAGGTAAATAACACTTACAAGATGTAATTTAGCTTTGAATGCATTAACATTATTACAATTATTACTGTTAGATGATAACCTCAACCTGTACGGCCATTTCATAGTTTTGAAAAAAGTTAAGGAAAAAATACAAATTAGATTTCTTTAATATCTCCATTGCTTCAACTTAGCAGTAATGAGATTAAATCGAGAGACTTTGTGTCTTTTACACCTTAAAATGGCATTTAAAGTGCATTTTTATTGAATAAATTGTATGATTAAACATTTAATTTTCTTTATTTTAAGTTATTTATGATAAGACAGGAAATAAGACCCTAGGATTCTGCATATACATGTATGTATCCAATATTTCTCCTCCATCTTAACACTGTCTCAAAGAATACTGTTCAGATTAATCTAGGGCAGTGGTCTCCAACATGGTCCCGGGGGCACCAGGTTGCCTTCACAGAGTCTGTGAGGTGCCCACCAAAGCACATTCTATTAATAGTCTCAATTGTAATATTTATTTATTACATATTTTTTATATTAGCTTGGCTTCTTTATTGTATGTTAACATTTTAAACAATGATAAAACATATCAACAAGTAAAATAAAATAAAAGAAAAATGTTTTGAGTAGACTATATCAAAAAGTAGCCCTCCAGATTGTTTTATCCATTGTGGTAGTACTTGCTCACAAAAAGGTTGGAGACCCCTGATCGAGGGCTCAAAGTCTGCATTCAAAAGTCTATAAAGGTCCTATAGACGGTTTCAGCAGTAACAACATAAATAATTGGCTTTCGTAGAACACACGTAACTTTTGATAAACTCCGCTAAGAATAAATAACAACAAAGTCCTTTTAAAGTAGTTTATTTATAAAGCAAGCAAAATAAACAACATGTAGATTATCGTAATTTTTTAAATTTTTGACGAGGTAATTGTTCAAGAGTTCAGGGGTGCGTTTCCAGAAAAACGCCGTAACTTGTTGTTGAATGACCATAGTATGATGCATCGTTGGAGAAACGAACTCACGACTGTTTCCCGAAAGCATAGTAACTTTGTCGCACATTCGGCGTTTGAACGATGTTGGTTTAATTGACTGATTTTGTTATCGTGATTTAGTTATCTATTGTTTATTTTCAAGATATTTAATTCACGCGCAAGTTCCCTCTTACGTCACTCCTCCCAGGGATTCCCCAGGGTCTTAAAGCTCGTAGGGCTGCGCACATGCACAGTTTTCAAATGCAGCGTTTTCATTCTATTTACAAATTTAAAGACGTAAAATAAAATTGTAATATATTTAAAATGATGGATATTGACTGTACTACATGTTTTTTGCTTATTTTGTTCAAAAGCATGATCAATGTAAGTCTACATATGATAATAACAAGGAACGATGCTTCTAACGACAATGACACTTACACTAGTTAGCGATGCAGTTTGCGAATGTTCGTTTGAACGATGGTTTCGGGAAACACCAAATAGTTGAACAATGTTAGTAACGATGGAACTTACGATGTTTGTTGGCTAACAATGCTTTTGGGAAACGCACTACTCAGACCATTAACAGAAACCGGAAGTAAAGTTCCGACCAGACGCGTAATCGCGTCATCCCACGTGCGTCCGATGAAACCGACAATAAGTAAGAAAAACCCATATTTCATTTGAATATTTCTAAATAAATTGTATACCATTAAATGGATAGCAAATATGAACTCAATTGAAGGAAAATAAATCTCAAAAATTTAATTTTACATGTCTCTTTTTTAGATAAGACATGTTAGATACTGTTCCATTATAACAAATTCTGTAATTAAACGTTAGAGATTTTAGGATGGATGCATTGCATTTCTTTCAATGTTTTCCAAGAACAAATCATCTCAACTTTAGCTGTATATCAACATACAGTACTGTATGTGTAGAAACATCTGAAGGATACTAAATAAGACCTTTTATATCTCCAGAGCCAAGAACAACCTCAGGGTGAAATAAGAAACATCAATGTTTCTTACTGTTATTAAGGCCCACAATTGGCCTTTAACATACAGGACAAATGTTAAATGTTTAACAGTACAATGCCGCTGTGGGAAATAGTGAAGTGGCAGTGGGGCTTCTACTCAGCAGGCGCAAGTGAGGCGATGATGTGTGTTTGCAAACGTGTCAGGGTGAAAATGGGAACATGGTCCACAGTGAAAGCTGCTCACTTCCAGGTCATCATCGACTTTTTACCCTTGGTGAGAGGAGCTGCGTTCTGCTGTGCTCCTTGGAGGCAACGGGCAAAGGCAGGGTGGTTTCTAAACTAGGACAAGGACACCAGATGACAAACCGGTTCCTGTCTCAGGGTTGCCCTTGGGAAGGCCTCTGTACATACAGTAGTGGTGCGATACACACAGACGGAGACGATCCTTTCTGCATCCAATGAGAGATGAACATTATATATGCAAAAGCTGTCTTTTTCTGTTACTTATTTGAACAATGAAACACAGAAATATAAAGTAATTATTGGTTCATGAAGTTATTTATTTCTGTGGAACACAAAAGCATTTTCGAAAAATGTTTTCATATAATTATAAAAAAATTATGTAATAATTTAGTTTTCACAGAGGGAAAGAAAATCCAGCTTATTTTGAATGACCCGAGGGTGAGTAAATAATAACTTAATTGTTATTTTCTGTTTAAATGTAGCTTTGGTAATTTTAATAGAAGGTGCCATTGTGAGAAAAACAAAACCATTTCTTTGCAACGAATAAAGACATTGCATGGTGTTAGTTTAATTACACATGTGCTTGGCTCGGAGCAAAAAGTGGGTTAGTGCTTTTCTCGTGTGTATTCCTGTTATATTCAACAATGCAATTAAACTCTCTGATCCCAACACTGGAAATGCCAAAAACTCTCACGAGACCTACTGGACATCAAGTCACAGTGTTTTCTATTTATAAAAGTCACACCTAATTATATAACACCTGTTTTATTATTCCTGTCTATTTGGCATGTTTCATGAGAAATAGAAAATATATAAATATTTAATAAAAAAAATATGTTAAATATATTAATGTTGTTGGACGAGCAATACATCATACACATTTTACCGAAAAAATGTCCAGAATGTTGAAGCAGGTCTGTGTTTTGTGTATTGTACTTAAGAACAGATTAGACCTTCATGTAATACCATTTGTTATTCATAACAAGATTTTTGGCTTACTGCGATCTAAAGTGAAAGTTGAAAATGTGAACGGCTGTGATTTAAATGTTGCATGTAGCCAGCATGCAAGATTCATTGCATAATGGATCATGTGCATGAAAGCATTCAAGCATCTTACTGGATAAGACATCAAATAATGAGAGAATGCAATATGAACATTGAATTAAGATAATTTTTATTCTCCAGTGTTATTCATTCTTTTAGATGAAACCATCTGTTACTCATACTTACAAACATGTTTAATGTGATTTCTGAACGTTCCTCTCTGGCCGGTGTCCAGCGAGAGCATTACTTATGCAAGTGTATGAGTTTCGATGACAAATTGTTCTCAAAGTAATGGGATTTTCTGTGTTTGACTACAGGGAAAAAAGACTTAATGCTGGTCAGTTATCACAGTACAGACATACGACTAAATCATTGTTAATGGATTTAAAATGACATTTAAAGAATTAAAACGACGAGATTCAATAGGCTCAAGCCACTGTTTGATCTGAATAACAAACATCTTATGTTTAACACGATTTTCTATTTTTTATTTGCTTTCTGTAAGCCCTCAGACAAAAGAGCACCAAGTGTCCATAACATCATAGATAGCAGTTTTCGAGTGCTCGCAAAACAGCATTTTACCATTATGCATGTAGTTTCTTTGAGCAATATCATATCCAAAGGTCTTAAAAACTGACAGAAAAATAACTCCAAAAGCTGTTTTCCAAAAGCTGATCAAAATCAAATAAGAAAAACCTAGCCTTTTCTAATCAAATTCAGCCTGATCTCATGAGAATTCGTACATATTATACGAATTGGCTATTTCATATGAATTCATACGAAGTAAATCATGCAAAATTATACGATTATCATAAAATCAAAGCAAATTGTACAAAAATGTACAAATGTGGTTTACGAATAGCCACCTCGTAAAATAAAATTGCCATGAGATTAATTATTTACAAGTTTTTTACGCCTGTGGTGGTTTACTTTCTTGACCTCTTTTTTTGTATGCACATGTTATTGATAAAACAGAAATATGCACTAATGAATTACTTTTAAATAGTTTTTAAAAATGTAAATATTTATTACAACTAGAGGTGTCATGCACCATTTTTTTTTAAGGTGGCCCAGTGTGCACAGCTAAACCACCTAAATAAATGTAATGACTAACGTTTATGGCAAATACTTGAAATGAAATCAGAATAATGACATATTGGCATCATATTTACATCTGAAATGGCATTTTTTGTTTATTTATGTTCTGTTTAATGATGCCATTAAGGAGCACCTATTGTCCGATTCACGTTTTTAAATTTCTTTTGGTGTGTAAGTGTGTGTTAGTACAATGTTAACCATATGCAAAAGGTACAAACCCCAAAGTAAATGATGACGCGAGTTATCGTCTCCAACATAAATCTCTTTTCTTGAATTACAACAAACATGGATTGTAGGCAACAGTTTACTTCCTGGGATTGGTGATATAGACAAAACCGACATTATCATAATTCTCCCCGCTTCGGACTCTCAGCCTGTAAGTTAACTCCTGTTAGCCACTGAACCTTTCAAAATGGTAAGGAGCGTCACATTTCCGGCTGAGGTCAGAGGTATTCAGGCCAATCACAACAGACAGTTTAGCTGGCCAATCAGGGAGCTTTTTCAAATCTGTGCGTTTCAGGAAGAGAGTGAAATCTGGAGCTACAAAAATGTACGGTATGTGGAAAATAATGTGTTTATTTAACCATAAACCATGCGAACACATTATCTTATACCAAATACAAAATATAAAGCTGTTTTTAGCAAAGCTCTTTAATGCATTTGAACAAAAACTGCATTATGTTATACAATTATAGTAATTTTAAATCTTAAGTTTAAATCTTTTAACTTTTATTTGAATTGCAAATATTAAAAACGTAAAAAATATGTTTCTATACATAATTTTTGTCAACAGGAGGGTACGTGTATATTTTGAACTCTGCATAAGACTGCACTGTTGCTTCTGCAACGCCTCCCACCCGAATAAAGTAACGTAACATGATCAAAACCCTACACAAATGGCGAAAATCTCTGAAAAGAACAAGGATGCAGCACAGAACTGATAATATTGTGCATATTAAACAGATAAAAAGACAAGTAACAGATTTATGGACGCTTCTTTGATTTGAAGGGTGCATGCCTCTCATTACAACACATAAAAAATATACTATAAAAAGCACATACACTACTGAACCTATCATTTATATAAAATACACAGTAAAATGCATTTGAGTAGGGTTTGATAATAAGTGTCAATTATCTTAAAAGGTCCAACTTTTCTACATTTCTCAAACACGAAGAGCAGCTTCGCAAAGAGCAAATGAAGTTGCTGTAAATATGACTTGTACAGTATATAAAATGGCCTGTGTATTGATTTAATGCCTGTATGTCAGTGTATGGTGCTAAAAGCATGGCTGAGATTAAAGAACAGTGTTTTTAAACCTAATACACCATATGTGCGTGTAAGAGGAGATTGTGTGGTGAGAATTAAAGGATCATGATACCGTACAGAGTTGTTTATCCGCCTGCTTCCCTTTAGGATATTTTTTTTGGTGTCACCACATTAGATCTTAATTGAATGATGCATCGTCGGAGAGAAGCGACTTTAGTGCACTCTGTGTAGATTTGTCCTGTTATCCCTGCATTATTATACACTCTCTGATATGATGTGAAATATTACATGTGTGATGCCATGTGATCTCCCTGTTGAAAAACACCTAAGGTGTAAAGAAACAAAATACACGTGGCCACAAAAGATGACTCTTTTTATTAATTTTAGCGGCACTGGACCAAACAAACATGCGATTTGTAAACTGTATTTTTTACTACTTCATCTCTTTATATTTTAACAGTACAGTTTAATTGTTTTTATATTTAAAACATTGACCAATTCTCTAAGTTACTCTGCAGACGACTCAGATTTTCTGAGTAACACAACAATTCATCTTTATCAGGAGAACCCTCTGTTTTCGAACTGTGAAAAATATGCAAAAGAAGGACTCTGGACACAATATTTAGCAGATATGTAAATGGGATAAGCAAGCGGACTCCCCCTCCAAGCTACATTGAGCTTGTTATACAAAGATTTCGCCAGGGCGTGGTGTGAAGGATGATAGGAATTGTAACACTTTCGAGCTCTTCATTGAGAATGCAGCTGGCGGATGCGTGGAGATAGGGCAGGCGAAAAGAAACCCTGCAGCCAATAAAAATTCATGATTATGGGTAATGTGACAGAAAGACCTGCATGCAGAAATGCTTTGGTATTGAAGCAGGACAGAAGCAACTTATTCCTGTAGTATCTGTCACACTCTTACTTACAGTATAAAAGGCTTTTGTAATGCATAGAAAAACCTAAAGATAATAAAATATATGACTATGATGTCTAACTCTAAAATCAACATCTGTAGTCCTTGAGCACGAATGTCTTTGTCGTGTCAGGTCTTGACACTTCTTGAGGCGGGAATATCCAATATGTCCGCTGACATTGCGGACGCGAATACTTGTATCTGATTTATATAAGTTTTTTTTCAGATATGAACGAGGCCTGATAAAAAATTATTGGAATCTATGCCCTTTTTCCTGTTTACATGTTCGTGGGTCATTTCCATTCTCTGCAAACATGCAATGTAATTGCGGCTCTAAAGCTGTATATAAGTGTATAACTTTTTGAAGTAAGTACCGCCCCAGTGACAACTTTTGTAACTTCTTGTACCTTTTTTCTGAGATTGTGTGACCAAACATTTTCAATTCACTGGTTTAGAAGACTGTAAGCATTTCTGCTAAATAGATCATATAAATTTATGTTTTTGGCTGCTGTTGTTAATGCTGATGCTGGGAAGGATAATAGTTAATAATTTGTCCTTTATGACCCTTTATGTCCTGCATTACCCCCGGATGCAATAGTGCAAATAAATCAAATTTAATTGGCTATAAAGACATTACATTTTATTAGTCAGGACTCAGCATTTTAACTTTTAAGAAAATGCACACATCATGTGTTTTGATGTTATGTGCCGATATGAACATTTGACTTCATTAAAGTGAGACTTTAGTTTTAACTTCAAATGAAACACATTCAAACCGTTTTCATTCATTATTACAAAAACTTTATTTTAATGGTCCAATATTAAACATCTATATGATTTTGAGGCTTTTATGTATTACAATTTGATCTCACAAGAAAATGTACATATTTAACAAGTTAGATATCAGTTCATACGAAGTTAATTGTGCAAAATCGTACAATTCTCATAAAAAACAACAACAATGAAACCGAACCCCTGAACCCGTCCCTAACCCTGCACCTAACCCCAACGTCACAGGGGTCAAGGCAAAGCGTACCAAAACTTACAAATGTGGTCGTATGAATTAATACGAATTAGTCAACTCGTAAAATATCTACGAATTCTCGTGAGATACGTTGGAATCCTTTGTTAACTGTTTCATGTTTCACACTGGTCATACTTAACCAGGGGTTAAAAGATAACCCTGGATATTTATAATCCGTCATTTCACACTGTGCATTCCTAAACCCTGGGTTAACGTTTTCATATTTGCAGTGTCATCAGTCATGATTGGATAAAAAGTGATGTCAAACTGACTGAATTAAAATAGCGTGCTGTCGTTTTAAATAACCGCTTGTCTCGCGCTTTCGCGTTAAGGGCTGGATATACTTTTTCCACGTCCGTGTCTGTCTCGTCCCCGCATCTTTCAAAGTATACTCAACGTGTGGATGGCCGTGTTTGACACAAATGCAATTCAAATGATTTCTTATTCAAATTATTACTTTACCATGCAGGCCGTCAGGGCAGCACTGATTCATAACATTTATAGTACATAAAAAATTTTTTGGCCCTAGTATATCTCAGCTTTAATAACAGAACAGGTCACAACGTAAATCTCTCTTGGTTATTTTAAGTCTCCTTGGAAGTCATTTTACTACAATTCAGGTGTTTCCAGTACACAAATGATGATGTGAGATACATGCTCTTCAGTTTCTGATTGGCTAACCCTGCTTCGTTTCACACTCCATGCGTATGCGGGGAAAATGTATACTAGGGTCGTCCATGTATATTTCTTCTTTTACTTTCACTTCTTTCAAGAACAGAATACTGTGGAGCATTTTCGTCACCATAATGTTTGCTTCCTGTTCTTTATTTTGTTGTTGTTTGTTCTAAACTTTGTAAGGTGAAACAGGGGCCATGTAAGGTACTGTAATGACATATCTACAAATCTGAGATCAGAGGTCATGTCAGCATAAGAAGGATGTTGTTTTGGTCTTGCATGCCATAAAAATAGTAAAAGCACAGGTTGGGAGATAATTATTGGGTTGGAGTGAATACAGCCCTCTCGGGATTTCCAGGAAAACAAGGACCATTGATCCATTAGCATCAGAGTTGTAGCTGTAACATTTTAAGAAGCCATCCAGCATCCATCCTCTAGGGTCTGAGCTGTACATATGTACTCTTAACAAAACATTATTTGTATTTAGAAATGTAAGAAAATGTGAGAAGAGGTCACTTTTGACTTTAAGAAATGTGACAAAGCAAATGTTTTTATTTTTATTTTGTGTGAGTTTTTTTTCTGGGAAACAATATCTTATGGATGAAACAGATGAGAGTTTTGAAATATAATTTTTAAGTTGTTTTTACACCTCAGTAAGTCTTCCTGACCCTGTTATGTGATTTTCTTCCAAGCAAAACTCATTTGAACAGTTGCCTGCACACTTCTTAAAATAAGTACAAAGTTTATTGAATTTAATTTGTGTGTTATTTCACCGGTAACAGTAGCCTTATTATTTTCCAATGGCCTTATTTCTCGCCCACTCCATTTGACGCTTTGTAGGCCAAGTTTTTTCAATCCCCGACACACTTTACAAGTGTATTGCAAACATCAAATGGAGCTTCCCAAGGTCAGCACTCCATGGATTTGATTCTTGTAAAGATCAGTCTGTCCATTCGGGCAGACAGATGTCTTTCTCTAAATCCAGGCCATCTCTGAATTCTCAGTAGGTCGCGAAAACACACATTTTGAATAGAATCTGAGATTGGGAAACAATGCATCGCCTCGTGAGACTCTCTTGGAAAGACATTAAAAGTTAGGCAGAACTGAAAGGTGTTTTACGACCTTCAGGAATGCCATTTAAAAAGCTCCTGGTCTTGTGTTCTTTGCCTTACATTAACACAAGGCCGATGAAAACTTTATTCCCCCCGGCCAAATGAGATTTCTAAGGCAAATGTACCGACTTTTGTTGTTTTCGCTTTAACTTACAGCAACTTTTGCCTTTGATATAGTTTTTAGAAGAATGTACACGAAAAACATTTTAAAATAAGAAGTTGGCTGGAACTTTATATACAGGATATATTTTCAATATGCGTGTTCCCTAGGAATTTAACTCTTAAGTTTTTGTGCTGCTAATGCAATGCCCTCCCAACTGAGGTACCATGGTTCTGCTTCAGTGTTCATGTAATCTAGAGAGACTATGTAAAATGTTTGTACCATTGAAATGTTTGTATTTACAGTATACAGTATACATACCCCTTGCCTCTTCTTAAAATGGCTTCTTGTTGATAATTTTTATTAGAATAAAAGTGAAAAAGTATGACTTATTATGATGACAGTTCTGGCATCATTCACACATCAGTTGCCATTAGTGGTTGATGTACAGGAAGTAAAGTTTTGAATGAGAGCGATTTGGCCGGTAACGTCCGACTCATCTGTTCAGAGCTTCGAGCAATTACGTTTAAAGACATCATTAGGACATGATTGGGCTCGGTATGAATTCTGAACCGAACGCAGAATAGCATGTAATTCACCTTCTGCTGACCTTCAACCCATTACTTTTTCATTTATGGACATGATTAGACCTAATGATTTAGAAATGACAAAATATGACCTGTAGAGAACTCTGGGAATGACTCAGAGTTCTAGTTAAATGAATAACTTACCCAAAAATGAAAATTCATGATGCTTTGAAATCAACCCTCACAGTATATTCAGAAAGCCTGATACGTTTTTGATACTTTTGCATGCTTTTTGTGATTTTATATCAAAGTCCACATTCTCTTTAATAATGGGAAAAAATACATAAAAGGGTGGACACTGGACAGGAAATACTTTTGGATGGTTCTACATGAATGCATACAACAAGATGTTTAGCAGTCGTTTATCTTTGCATGATGTTCATTAGGTGTAAGGCACGAGGTTGTTTCACACTTGTAATCAGAAATCAAGAGAGAAGTGCTAAGTAATGTGACGGTGATGTATTTCTCCCTGAGGTGTAATTACCCTTCATCCTTCTTTGTTTGCAGGCTGTGTTTGTAATTGAAAACAATTCAAGCAGTCAGTACCATTATAATAGTCCGACATGAGCCATTGGCAGACAATTGCGTAGTTCTTCGCCGCTTCTTGTTTGGAGTGTTTGAAAGAGACTTGAAGGGAGCTCATCTATGTTTTTAGAAGCTGCAGCGCTAATACAAGCAAGCTGGTTATGATGTCCATTGACATAGATTCAGTGAAGAACATGTCATGATGACACCTCCTATTAGAGCAGAGCAATGTTACTGTAGCACCTCTTTCACAAACACATGACTGGAATGTAAACAGACAGAAAGCGTGATTATTTTTCACTATTAATTCAATATTAATCAACTATTAGTTTGTTCAGGAAAATCGTCCCCATGGTTGTTGCTAGAAGGGTTACAGTTGTGAAGTCTCCCAGGATGATCCCTGTTTTTATCCTAATCCTACCCCCAAACATAACCCAACAACTTGCGAGATTTGGCCACAGCTGTATCCCATCTAACCAAAACCCCTCAGTATAGGCGGCCATCTTTGCAATGCCTACAGCCAGCTAAGTCCTATCTTATGAAATGGGGAAAGACAAATATTTCTAAAATCACATGCTAAAATCTAATTTAAACAAACAAACAAAGAAATTTGACCAACAATTAAACCTGAAGACCGTATCAACTGTATCTTTTGTTTCGTAAGCTCAAATTGCTCAAAAAACACCTTTAATACAGGTCTGCAAGTGCCTCATGCCACGCCGCTCCCTCAGAATACATACATTACATATATGGTTAATTGAGAATTATACATCATTTGAAATCTGAATAAAAAGGTTTGCATTGATTTATGGTTTGTTAGGATACAGTAGGACAACATTTTGCCGAGATTTAATTATATGAAAATCTGGAATCTGAGGGTGCAAAAAATCTAAATATTTAGAAAAAGTTATTTACTTAAGAACATGATATTTACTTAAAGGCGCTCTAAGCGAATTGACACGTTTTAGATCATAAAACATTTTTTGTTACATACCAGAAACATCTCCTCACTATCTGCTTGCTGCCTGTCCGCTGATCAAACTGTAAAAAAAAAAACGCGATCTCTGTAGACAGCCCAGGCTTCACAAATGGCAATATCAACATAGTGGCCAAACCTAGCACCACAAAACAAAACAAAGTATTCCAGCCAATAAACGACAAAAAGGATTTGGGGGTTGGGGTTGGGCGCGTTCATGAAAGCACAGGCGAGGGGGAGGAGTTAGCTACCCTCTGTCTGTTTGAAAACAATTCAAACGTCAAAAAAAAAACTAACGTCTCGCAGATTCGCTTAGAACGTCTTTAATTTCCTAATGGTGCATTCACACCAGACGCGGAAGAGGCGGCAAGCGCAAGTGATTTATATATTAAGTCAATGCAAAGATGCGAATACACATCCTGCAACGCGTTGTGCGTGAATGGTGCGGAACGCGCGGTAGGTGATCCACGCAAATTGAAAAACTGAACTTTGGCGGATTTTCTCGCCGTGTTAACCAATCAGAAGCTTGCTCTAGCAGTGACGTGATTACAGGATGCGAGTGGAGGCAGAAAAACAAAACAACAATGGAGGAGAATCATCATACGGACTACTGGCACATCCGGTAACTTGACTGTAAATTTTGTCACCGGCCCTTTTTTGGGGGAAAACAAACTAGACTTCTCATAGACTTCCATACAAAATAGCGGAACAAAGCAACGTTCCTTCACAGCTGGCAGGCGTAAATAACTTAAGAAATTAAGGTAAGACATCTCTGGCCAATGGGAAGCGTTGGGCCAAAGGGACATGTTTTTATATTGACCAAATTAAATGTGTTAATGTATCTTTCACACTCTATGGCAGGCAGGGTGAGCAGATAATTAGTTAGTTGATTTCTTAAGTCATTTACGCCTGCCGGGTGTGTGTGAACGTTGCTTTGTTCCGTTTTTTTGTATGGATGTCAATGGGAAATCTAGTTTGTTTTCCCTCAAAAGTGGGCTTGAACCTGTTCAGAGACATTCTATGATGTTGTGCGTATCGCTACACAAGACATCTTTGTACTTTTACAGGAATTAAAAGGATCTTGTTGGGAAGAAAGTGAGTGAGGAGGTCGTACAATTTTGTAAGTTTACTCAATTTGAACTATATAAGCCCTTCATGAAGTGAATTTACACGTGAATGTCTCGAATGACTACAATTTCATGCGCAAATAAAGCGAGTAAATGTTCAAGCGCCCAACTAACAATAGTGCATTTTTGTGGCATTGTAGAGCAATGGCGCCACTTCTGCGTCTGGTATGAACGCATGTTTTTTGCCCATAATTTTGACCCATACAATATTTTGTTGGCTATTGGTACAAATATACCCATGCGACTAATTATTTTTGGTTTTGGGGTCCAGGGTCACATACGGTCTTACTGTGGCTCATCTGGTAGAACATTGCATATGCAAGGCAAAGGTCATGAGTTTGATCCCAGAGAACACACAAATTTAAAAATGTATGGACTAAATGCACTGTGAGTCCCTTTGAATAATAGCACATGCATACATATGTAAAAAAAAAATCTGATTAATTGATTATTTAAAATGTTTGTTAGTTGTAGTTATAAAACAGACAGGGGATATGTCTAAGTAGTGATACAGACACTAATAAACATTTGTTTGTATGATCATGTCTTGGGCAAAAATAAATGCAGTTGACAAATGGCCAAGTAGTTAATTAGGCTGGATCTTATAACAGCAATTACTCTACGTCATAATTGTTCAAAGCCTCCAAAGATATCGCACAGGACAGCTGGCGTTTATGCACTATTATTAACTGTCCCAGTCTTATTACTGGGATAAATTGTTCCTGTTTGCAAACATCAGGGGAATGGAGCAGCAAGTGTATTGATAAATTGCTTAATTAAATGACATTACTAAAAGTGAAAGTACAATTAATTGCACTCTGCCTTCCTCTCATTAAAGAGGCTAACAGTATGGTTTTTACTTGCAGATGTTCTTGCTAAAATTTTGGAGGAACTGAGACATTTATTTTCAGCTTTACAGACTTGTGCGTTGAGCAGATAGTGGGTTTAATGGACTCATGTTATTGTTGATGCATGACTTTATCATGGTTTGTTGCATGGTGTTTTTTTAATAGTAACATGATTTATTATGTGTTCTTGCTTTTGGCACAGTGGGAAGAGAAATGCAAAGGCCAGAGGTTTGATCCTATGAAACCCACATAGCCTACTGATTAAAGAAAAGTATAGATTGAATGCAGTGTAAGTTGCTTTGGATGAAAGCCAAAAAATGGTCAAAAAATGGTCCCTAGCTCTCACCAGGGTGGTATGCTTGGGTTGGTCTATGTTTGGATTAAAACCTCCATCATTTTATAAAGAGTTCAGCAAACGCATGGCTTCCACATTTTATGCTGTAAAGTTTATGAAGATCATAATATGCAATATGTCCTTGTTAATTCCCTATTGCCGGGGTTGAATGATTTAATATAGGGTAGTTAAGGTGAACGTTTGGAGCAGAGCAACCGAAGTCTTTTGCTGTTGAGTCATGTAGAAGTCACACTTTTAAAGGGACATTCCACTTAAAAAAAGAAAAATGCTAATTTTCCAGCACCCCTAGAGTTAAACACTTGATTTTTACTGTTTTGGAATACGTTCAGCTGATCTCCGCGTCTGGTGCTGGCACTTTTAGCGTAGCTTAGCACAATCCATTGAATCTGATTAGACCATTAGCATCGTGCTAAAAAATAACCCAAAGAGTTTTGATATTTTTCCTATTTAAAACTTGACTCTTCTGTAGTTACATCGTATACTAAGCAGGCCCGGATTAACACAGTGGAGTGCCCCAGGGTGACCAAATTTCAAGTGCCCCCCCACAAAAAAAAAATAAAGTTAATATTGAACTCTAGTCATTCAGGGCTCTAGACTAACTTTTTTATTAGGAGCACTGTAACTAAATTTTAGGAGTGGCACCTTAACTCTTTCACCGCCAGCGTTTAAAAAAAAAGTTGCGCGCCAGCGTTTTTCATGATTTTCACCAAAGTTTAATGCCTTCCAGAAAATGTTCTTCTTTAAATATATAAACATACAATATACCAAATGAAAGAACAGACCCTCTGCTTTCAAAAAAAAAAAAAAAAAAAAAAACGTTTCATCCTACCTTCAGTGGTTCTTTTGTAATCAGCTTTTGAATATGGGTAGGTTTCTGCAAAACACCACATTTTGAGCAAAAGCAGAGATAATTCCATTTTTGTGACGGACTTTTCATAGAGATCCCATTCAGAGCGATCTTTAAAACAGACACGGACATGCAGACGCTTGCCATAGGGCAATACTTCCGGGTTTAAAAAGTTGCGGAACCTGGTAGATAATTGCGGTATTGCGGAAAGACAGAAAATCTCGTCATTGGCAGGGAAGCGTTTTCTCTTGATTGACGAGATATCTCGTCAATGGCGGCGAAAGACTTAAACCAGCCTGCAATGCAATTATTCATTTTTTTTTTTTTTTAAATAAATGCATTACTGAAAAATACTAAATAGACTTAACTCTATGCCTGCACGTGTCATTGCACAATTGATGAAACTTTAGAATAGGAAGTTATGAACCAAAGAATCATACAACCCCCTATTCTAGGCATAAGATACGTAAGGGATAATGTAGAGGCAGCCGGTAGTTATCGGGAAAAAGCCCCGACAGTGTGATCAGGACCCGACGCGAAGCGGAGGGTCTTGTATCACACTGAAGGGGCTTATTTCCCGATAACTACCGGCTGACTCTACATTATCCCGCTTATTACACGGCTACTTGTCACATAAGAAAAAAAACTGGACATGAATATGAATTGGAAACATTTTATTGGCATATTTGTTTTAAATTAACATTTTTATCCTTCCGCGAAACTTTGCACAGATGCATAAAATGATCGTAATACCTTATTAAGATCCTCTGCTTCATACTTGTCTGTCTCCATTTTTTTCTCTTTTAGCCAGTCTTTGAGAAGTTTTAATGCCCATTCTGTATTTTTTTGTGTGTTGGCTTCGTAGCTGTCATGCTCTATTTTGTCAAGTTCAGTAAGCTCTCTGTGTCTTGTCGTGGTTGTCCAGTGTTTGTCACAAGATGGCGCCAAACAAACAGTAATCTTTATTGGCGCGGAGCGATCTTACTCGTAAAAGTAGTACCGGCTATGCGTTATTATTTTGGAGCGGTTATTATTCGAAAAGAACGAACCTGCAAATGTCTCAACTGACCAATCAGAATCAAGCATTCCAGAGAGCCGTGTAATAAATACATATAAAATAAGTTATATCCAGATAGCATACTGTATTGAGATGAGTGGCAGGGCAATCTACATACTTGTATCCTTAACACGTTTCTCATCTTTTATCCGGTTTTCCTTAACTGGGCACTGATGTCTGAAACCTTTATTCTCATCTATAATGTTGTCGGTGTTAATGTAGGCTAATAGTTATCCCGCTCTCTTTGTCTCTGCAATGTTTAATTTTAAATCCGCGCCGGCGCGTCTCCTCGCGGTTCTGAGTGAGATGTGTTGACTTTACCCGGGCTGCGTAGGCCCATAGGTACAACAACTGAGCGCATGGTGACAAAAAACGATATACGCGTCATACAAATGAGCGTTTAAAACCCGATCGCGCAATTCCGTAGTTTGTCACTGGTGCCCGCACATGCGCGAGTACTTGTAAAAATAAAAAACATTTTGGCTGCAGTCTATGGATAATCTGGCCCTGGTACTAAGACCGACGGAAAATGTAAAGTTTAAAGTATGAGTATTGAAAGTAACCAAGGGGACTATTTTCAGGCAGTGCGTAAAATTACTACGCCTGCTGCAGTCATGTTACATCAGCAAAGTCACTGATTATTAGGGGTGTCAACAATAATCGATTCGGCAATGCATCACAATGCGCACATGCACGATTCAGCATCGATGCAGCAAATGCCATAATCGATTATGTCACTGTTTATTTTCTGGAGATGACCGTGATAGACGGGTAAATAAAAACGCACCCTTTTCCATGGAAAGTGGACATATGGGCACATTTCGGATTCTATGAAGTTAATGGGTAACAAGACTTACGCTGTGTGTAAAATTCTCATCTCGGGCAGGGCTCGCAAAATCGCTAGCCCGACGTCTCGTTTCTATTGTGAATTCCTGTCGGGGTACCAAAATGTATCTCCACCCTGCCTGTCGGGCTATCTTGGGGAGGAAATAATATTTTAATGTTTTTGCTTTGTCTCAGATTTAGTTAGGTAATTATAGTGTATGTATTTCGGTGTCCTCTTGTCAGTCATTATCCTCACGTACCAAGTGAAACTGTCAGGAAATGAAGTGAAAGCATAAATAAACTCATCCTCTAATGTGCACGTCTGATATATGCGCGCGACCCTCTGCACGCGCTAGATTCTTCACGAGCACCTGCTTGCGCGAACTCAAGTCATTTAATAAAATAACGTCATTTCATTTTTACCTCATAGACTAACATTGTTTTATCGTATTTTTTTCTTTCTTCAGTTAGTATCTTAAATATGTGAGAAGGAAAATATGTTTGAGTGATTTACGTCTAGGCTATTGAGAGTATGATGTTACAAGCTGATAGGTGACTAAACAGCAGTGGTAAGATATGTTTACCTAAAGCGAATAGAATGTGTGTTTGTCATTTCGTTTTACCTCAGAGTCTAACATTAGGGGAACATAAAGGGAATTATGTTTATTCCTTTTTAATAAATATCTGCTTTAAGTCTTCTATATTGTGTTAAAGTCACTGGTTGTTTATATATTTGATAAAATACCATGTTATCTAAATACAATGTGTGATGTGTTGAGGTATTTTTTATAAAAAATAACCTGTGTTATAATACATTCATATAATATTTCAGTAATATAATAATTAAATTATTCTAACGTTAGGGGAACGTTAAAATAACCTAAAAATAACATTAGGGGAATGTTTATTTTCTTAAAGAAAACATTCCTGGCTAACCAAAAACCATGGAAAATAGGGGACCGTTTTGGGAAATTGTTAGCTGGAATGGGCAGGAATATTTGGCTTACATGGAAATCCAGGATTTATCAATATTCTACATTAAACAGTGTATTTTTTTATTCTGGCTACTTATATTCATTTCGGGCTACCAAAAATTAAAGTGTGTCTGCCCGAAGGGCTACCAGGGATTTTAAAATTTTGCGAGCCCTGGTCAGCTCTCGTTTTTGTTGAGAATAGTTGCACTTGAGTTTACTACTTGACTTATTAAAAATTTGCCTTGTTGTGTACAGTAGAATTCTGATGCATCGCAATGCATCGTAGAATCGAATTGAATTGAATCGTTACCTGGTGAATCGTAATTGAATTGAATTGTGAGGGCAGTGCCAATGCACACCCCTACTGATTATTACGCCAGTTTGAGAGTATAGTTCCTAGCCATATCTGCCTAGAATATTGCAACTTTTAATTTTCCGTCGGTCTTAGTACACAATGTAGCCTAACTACAGAAAAGTCAAGTTTTAAATAGAAAAAATATCAAAACTCTTTGGTTAGTTTTTAGCGCGATGCTAATGGTCTAATTAGATTCAATGGATTATGCTAAGATATGCAAAAAGTGCTACCGCCAGACCCGGAGATTGGCTGAGGATTCCAAAACGGTAAGAATCAAATGTTTAACTCAATGGGAGCTGGAAAATAAGCATATTTTCAAAAAAAGTGGACTGTCTCTTTAATACAGTCAAACAGACAGTAGTAGCATGAACAAAGCCATTTAAAGCAAAAAATAGCCATGCAGATATTTATTCAAATACAGGATTAAGGGGTCTATAAAGGCTTTGCCTTGCATGTTTCAAATCAGGTTTCATATCACCGCACACACTGTGCTAGTAAGGCACCTGTGTTATCAACTACCTCCATTTACTCCAAAGATCCCTCTTTATAAAATATTAAAGCCGGTCAAACAGCCAAGAGGACACAGTGTTACCAGGCGCTAATATTAAGAAGGCTTTTAGTTTGCAGGATGGCTTTGCTGGAAGAGGGATGGCATGAAATCATCCCCATGGTGTGAAATTCACCCTCCATTAGTCCATTAATATTCTGGACGTTAAAACGACACGGTCTGACTCTCATCAGTGACAAATAGAAAAGCGAAATGTTCGGCTACAGTACCGATGAGCTCTTGTTGGCTATAGAGGACTTTGTGAAGATTTGACCTTTTGTGATGAAATCCCCCAATCTAAAATTGTGTACTGTGACAGTAATGTATACTTCTGAATTACAGTAGATGAAGTACTGCTTTATCATTAAAACAGTACTATATAGTACATGTGGGTGCAGTATGAATACATTTTGGACATACTGCATCCGCACTGTCTTTATTGTCACGTGACCCATATGTCTATTGACCTATGATGTAATCAAAACAAACATAATTTAACATAAGTACAATAAATCATACATTTCTTCATAAAGCACTTAAAAAAGATTTCTGGTATTTTTATTTTATTCACTTTTAATTTGGCAGCTTCTCTGCTCGCTGGCCTCATGGGATAGTAAAGTGTCCATTGAATGCACACCAATAAATCAGTCTGGAAGTTGTAGGTCATTTGGGTACTTGCATACTGATTTTCGCCTGCTATGTAGTATAGAAGTAGGCGATTTCAGACGCAGTGGATGTCTTTTTTGTGGGCAAGAAAGCATTCTTACTGATATATTTTTTAAACATTTAGCTGTGCTCACTATTAGCAGACTTTATTTGAACCTAATTGAATGGTTTGCTAAAGGCATACATGAAGAATTGATGTGAAAGTAGGCCTACAGCATGTTAACTGAGCATGGACATATTATTGATGCTGACTGGCTACAGTAGTTAATAGTTTGATATAATTCATCCTTATCTGAGGTTTGGTAAATTTGGCAAAATGAGTGAAATTAGAGAGCAATAATTATTTAAATGTGCCGTGTGCCCTTTACTGTGCCTGTTGTAACTTCTGTCTATTATTTAATTTAGTCTCTTGAAAAAATGCAATATTCTAGATATTACTTCAATAACTCAAATAGTTCATAATTCAAATACAATTCAAATTAATTCAAATACTTCATCAATCATGACCCGATGATCATAGGAACTTTAATTAGATTTTCATTTTCATTTGCCTTTGGAAGAAACAGAATAAAAAGGATCATTAAATAAAAACCTAGAGAGGACTATAAAATGACTTGGCACCTCCGTTTAATGCGACCTTGCGTCTCATACTGCAAAAGGTTTTATTCTTATTACTGACATTGCCTAGTGTACAACATTGCTTTATAATTCCAGAAAGAATAAAGAAGCGCTTATTAAGTCAGACGCGGGTGTGCCCTCTTTGATCGCCCCCTGGTGGCTGGCTGCAGTATAAGTCATAAACCCCGCCCTCTCCATGCAAACAAACATGACTCAGCTCTAAATAAAAAATATTTACTCTTCCAATAAAATTTTCCAAAACATGGTTTTGGTGCTTTAAAGGTGCTCTAAGCGAATTGACGCGTTTTAGACCATAAAACATTTTTTGTTTCATACAGCAAACATCTCCTCACTATCTGCTTGCTGCCTGTCCGCTGATCAAACTGTAAAAAACGCGATCTCTGTAGACAGCCCAGGCTTCACAAACGGCAATAACAACACAGTGGCCAAACCTACAAACAGAAACCATAACAAAGTGTTCCAGCCAATAGACCCTTTTACTGTTTGTACACAATGATGACGTGGCAGCGTATGCGCGCGCATTTAGGCAACGGAAGTATCGTAAGAATCAACAGTGAAGCAACACAAACAGTAAGTTATTTAAAAAAAATTGACTTTATCAACATTTTCAACACAGCTACCAGATCCGTGTACTATAGTGGAGTGGATAAAAGACGTTAGCAGATGGCCAAAAATAAAGTTGGCAGATACATATATACGTATATTAGTATATTATATTAGTGCAACCAAACGCAACAACGGGACATTTTGATGTTGAGAAACCGTTTTAATAAACTTTCTGAGTTGCTACCACGTTAGAACCAATGGGGAATAACACCACTTCCGTTGCCCAAATGCGCGCCCAGGCTATTTGATCACGTGAGCTGTAAAAGGGTCTATAAACGACAAGAAGGATTTGGGGGTGGGGGTTGGGCGCGTTCATGAAAGCACGGAAGGGAGGGGAAGGGTGGAGGGGGAGGGGGAGGAGTTAGCTACGCTCCGTCTGTTTGAAAACAATTCAAACGTCAACAAAAACTAACGTCTCGCAGATTCGCTTAGAACGCCTTTAAGGTAGTTGTTATCACGCTGGTACTTGTTTAATTGTTCATTTTTGTGCTAAGTTTTATTTTAGCTAGTAATTTGAAGCTTTAGAAACGGAGCGTGTTGTAATGATTGGTGTGGATGAATTGGGTGCGCAAACATTTGGGCGGAAGTTTGATACCGCGGCTCTGTCTCTGGCTCCACGGACGATTCCTTCTGCACATGCCCTGGCTCTAAACTGATGTTTTTATCGTAACATGGCAGCGCCCATGGTTGGACATTTTTGGCTTCAATTTATTACAATGGAAAAAAGCTACGTTTTCTACAGTCTATGGTCTGGGATCACATGGCACAGTCCAAGCGCTCTATAAGATGCTTAAGCAAACAAAATCGAATATTAATATGCACTCTGTGCTTTAAAATCATGATCCCGTTTCTCCCGAGGGGCAACCTTCCGATTTGAACTTCCAAAAATAACTCATCCGTTTAAATTATATTAAGCCTTAAAGTTCTGCATAATTAAGGGCGTGACCTCTTGAGTGACGGGTGAGCTGCCACTGCTGTCACTACAGTCGAGCTAGGCGGGCGTGGTTTCAGAAACCAGACACTTCAGCTTCACCCACGTCCCGCCTCTTTACCCATTTTATTTTATCCGTGAGTGACTGTGACCAGGGTTATTATCGTAAACGAAAACTATCACGAAAACTGAAACTATTAGTGAAAAAACATTTTCGTTAACTGAAATAAAATAAAAACGAAGGTTTCTAAAAAAAACTAAAACTAAACTATAACTATAATGTGGACCTGTAAAACTAAATAAAACTAACTAAAATTTAGGAAAACAAAACTTGCGTTTTCGTTTTTTAAATGTTATTGGATCAGCAGTTGAACAAGGAGTCACCCATATTACCGGATCATAAGCAAATGAGCAGACGTTGCTGAATCATTAATGACCAATAGGTGGCAGTCTGTTAGAACTCCTGACCTGCACAGCAGCGTCACGTGATGTGTATGACGCTGTCAGGGCACTGGATCCCTGCCCCCGAGCCAACAGTTCGGTTCAGAAAACATCATCTTGTTGCTAACGGCTAGTTTAGGAAGACAATTTGTTTCTGCTGGCAAACCATTACAATAACTGAAGAAGGCTTAATTATCTCTACACGGAAGCATTAAAACGTTAAATATGGCTGAAAACGCTAACACCAACCACTTGCTTGGCAGTGTTAGCTGACGCTTTTTGGTTGCTATGATACAGAATGTCCGCTTAACTAATCTGAAACTATTATATGCCTTTGCGGATAATCAACAAATAATATTATATATTAATATTTAGTCAACAAATAAGCATTTTATGTTAGTACAGCGATCTCTTCTGGTACAGAAATGGACACTCATAGGCAGAACATTAAACTTTGCATTGATTTTCAGTTGTTGTGCACAGACATAAGTTTGTACAAGTAAGATGTGCTGAAATAAATTTACTGTGCTGAAATAAACATATGCTGGGTTGTTTCAATGCAATGCTGGGTTGTTTTAACTCATGTTTGTGTTAACAACCCAGCATATGATTATTTATAACCAAACATGTATATTTATACATGTATATTATATTTACCCAAATAACACAACAGAATTTAGAGTGTTGGTTGGTGTGGTATTTGTCCCGGCCTTTGATTGATAGTACTAAATAAACAAAACTTTTTTTAAATCCTCTTATTCTCATCGTATTTTCAACATTTCCAGATTTGGCAAGGTGTATGTACACAACCATGATATTATGCTAAAGACTAAAACTATACTAAAACTAAATAAAAACTAAAAGTAATGATTTTTGAAAAATAGAAACGAAATCAAAACTATTTATGCACCACTAAAAATAACTAAAACTAAACTGAAATAAAATAACACATTACAAAACGAAATAAAAATAAAAACTAATATTTTTTTTAAAACTATAATAACCCTGACTGTGACGCGATGCTAAGATGGTAATGGCATGCCCTGCCAACTATTGGCTCAGAAAAGCTCTTCACAAATCTATGGGTGACGTCATGGACAATACAGCCATATTTTTACTGTCTATAGTATCTCCATACCAAGTTACGGGTCCACGTTCTTCAAGTCCATTACCGGAAGCTAGTTATTTTCATTTATAAAGTTTTAAATGTGCATATTTCTACAACAAAACAGCGCGGATTACCCTCAGAAGGCCTTGTTTATCATCGTGGAGCCGTTTGGATTTATTTTGTGAAGGATGGATGCACATTTTTTGGACTTGAAGGACGTGGACCCCGTAACTTTACATTTGATTAACTGAAAGATCTAAAACATTTTCTAAAATAACTAAAAATGTGTTTGTCTGAAAAATGATGGACATATGCATCTCAAACAGTTTGGGGGTGAGTAAATCATGGGTTTAATATCATTTTTCGCCAAACTATCCCTTTAAGATTAAAAACTTTTTGTCTCACACAGGTAATTAACAATACCTAACTTCTTATCACGCCTCCCTTTCTAAGCTGGAGGATTTGACCCATCTCACTTTGAGTCCCATCTGACATGCACATTATTGCTCGCTGAGGAGCTAAGTTAACTGGAGCATACGCACAGAAAAATGACACGTTTCACGACATGGTAATAATCACCCTTCACGCAACACTGGAATAACCACGGCAGCCTCACACAGAGAGTAAAAATACGGTGACTTTGTTCCAGATTGAGCTCTGTTCCAGTCTGTAGTCAACTGCATAAGTTCACTACCAATGCAAAAGTCTCTCCAAACCGGCAATAAAATTATGCTGCTTTTCAAGACTAAATGGCAATCCCAGTATGCATTAAAATACTTATAACTAATGAAAGATTAACCTAATACTTTGTGCCAACTTGTTAGATTCTGTCAGCCGTGCGCTTTAATAGTCTCTTCTGCACTTTAAAACATTACAGGCTAACCCTCAGAGATCCTCTGAAGCATTATTTGCTTTTTTGTGAATAATGAAATATGACTTTTTTGATAAATTTGCATTTTTCAATTTCCCATATTTTGGATAAATCATAAATGGCATTGAAACAATTAATTGTGCAACTATCAGGCTTATTTTTAAACTCTGAAGAAATGCGACAGTTGCTCCTGCCACCATGTTCAGCCATCATACATCATTAATATCAATACTTGTGTCTCTTATGGTTAACCGAGTAACTGCCCATGAAAAGTGTTTTAAATGAGTCACTTGAGGTGTTATTTCAGGATGTTACTTTGGAAAGCAGCTGCCTGGGTAGACTATAGACAGCGAGACATTACAAATTGGGCCCACTAGTTTTAGATTTTCTCCAAGCTTAGGCTTCCATCATAAAGTCAGGACTGATTAGTGAACATTGACATCCGTTTCAACCTACTCGGTCACGTGCCTTCTGGCTGGTATGTGTTAATGCATGATCAGCTCATTTTGTCACAAAAGACATGGATGTCTCACTTGTTCTGTCCAAACACATTACATAGACGGTTATCACATGCGGTAAGCTCGCAAGCGCCCACCATCTGAACTCTGGGTGAAGGCACCACCTGCATTTTAAATGCCATGTTCGATAGCACACGGTACGGTACACTGATGTGTTGCCAGGGATACAGCAGATACAAAATTTTGATCTCAATCCTTGGGCTTTACATGAAATTATATTTTACGTCTTATAACATTGCATTTGTAGTTTTAAAGAGCAAGTTTCAGTCAAGAGATACGATATAAGTAACATGTCCAAAATGTCTCTTTAGTCCGAATTTTGATGGGAGTGCCCAACATGCTGACAGTGTAAGTACATACCAGGGTGATTCTTGCAAAATTAGACTTATGGGGTGTCATGAAACATTTTGATAAAAAAGTAAATGCTATCAAAATAAGAAGCGGACAGTTACAAACATCTCTTCATGTACTATTTTGCACATAATTTAAAATGACATCATACAAACCAATTTTGTTGTTTTTTCCACATTTAAGGGGAAAATGTTCATTACCGCAACGTGTCCATGACTGGATTTGGGTTCTTTGACATGGAAAGTTTTGTAATTAAATAAAAAGCTTCAGTGCATGTTATACCATAAACATTTACAGTAAAGAAAAACATGGTATTTGGTGATCATTGGTAAATGTAGAGACAATAATAAGGAATATAAATGTGTCCAAGACCAATTTTCTCATCCTCCGCAACAATTTTGAATCATTGTTTATTTTCCACTCAATGTGACACTCAAGATGGCTACCAGGAAAGCAGTTCTTATTTTTTCTCTCCAGATAAAAGTTGAAATTTTGTTTGTCATAGTACCTAGACAACTTTTTAGTGCTCATTACCGAAACATGAGTTTGCATATATTTAATAAAATATTATGTTGTGGTAATGATAATTTTTGACAACAATAATCTAAAAAATGTAAATAATTCTATAGGAAAAAATTTTTAATCCTCTAAAAATAATGCTTATAGTAAGCTCAGACCTTAATCTTATATGTGCAAAAACAAATGGCTTTAAAGACACACTATGCAGTTATTTTCCTTAATATAACAGCTTCAAAGTAATTTCGATGGTAAACGAAGTCATAGTATGGCGAATCATCCCCCTGTTGAAGCTCGGGAAGGACGCCACTACCAAAACCAGCAATGCAAGCTTGAGAGAACCGCCCCTGACAAATCTCGCGAGAATCACGACTTGCTTTACGGCAACGACGTCACACACGTTAGGCTTGTTCGACTTCGTGCAGCGCTGCAAGAACCGGCAGTCGGATGACGTAAAAGTACCGCGAGAATGATCCGAGACGGCACTTTGACGTCATCCGGCTGTCGGTTCCTGCAGCGCTGCATGAAGTCAAACAAGCCTATAACAACAACTGCACGCGCGCATTTGAGACGTGATGCTCAATGAGGGAAAACAGCTAAGAAAACCCGTTCGGAAGAGAGTAGAAAGAGAAAAAGAGAATCTGACCGAGTTAGGAACCGGACAAGAGTCCCACTCGGTCAGGTTTTTACTCGTTGGCGTGAGCTAATAGACAGCCCTGGATGCAAAAGGGATGCTGATCTGGCGATCTTGTTGATGGACAAGTAAGTAAATCTCTTATTTGTAAATTTGTTTGCGGTCTATGTTGTATGTGGTTGCGCTTGCTTGTAGTGTGTATTTTTTTACTAAGCTGTTCATTCATCCAGTGTTGATAATTAGACCAGTAAAATAACTTTAACAAGGGTCTAGCTAGCTTACGATCATAAGAGCATTTAGCAGACTTGCTAACAAACACTCGTTTCTCTTACATATTTTTTTTGGCCATCTAAACTCAAGTGTTGTGTTGTGATGTGTACGTAGTCATTTGTCTAATTTCGATTTCTTATGGCCAACGAATAACGGCCAATGTTATGAAATAATGCAACGTATACAATTAACTTTGTCAATGTATTTTGTAATGTTTACATTACAATTAAAAAACAAATGAAATTATACTGTAGACATAACGTTAGACTATAGACTGTTTACTTGTGATTAAGCTGCAATCTTGTAAAAACGTAATAAGCCAGCAAACGCGGTAGGCTACTTTTATTATTATATGCCTACTCTACACTTGGCATAAACTTCATATTATCCTATTACCATCATCTGTAGTTTAGTAGACATGCAGTAGCCTAATATTTGTATGAAATTGTGAAACATTCCCTGGTCATTATCTTCGGAGTTCATCTCACGCCCAACACTATCCTTACAGGTACGTACAGAGTGGGCGTGCGAAATTACGACAGTTGCAAGTTTTCCCCAGTGACTCTAGGGGTCGCTGTTTGACAAAAACATCAAACTGCATGGAATGCCTTTAAGGGCTTTAAAAAATTCTGATGCTGGACACCTTCTAAATCTGGATTTCGTGAGAATCACCCACTCACTTCTTACAGCTGGAGAGCCTGAACAAAATAGTAAATATTCACTGCCTCAGACTGCATGCTTTCCCCCAGTGGGACCAGATAACCACCAATAGAGTCACAGGGAATGTCACTGTATTGTTCTCTTCTGAGTGTCGTGAATGGAGAGCAGGGGCCGGATTCACAAAACATTCTTAAGAAGAAAAATCTTCTTAACTGCCATTTTTATCTTAAATTCAAGCTTAAGAAAAAAGTTAAGAATATTTTGTATTCTCAAAAAAGCTTCTTAAGAAAGTAATTATTTTTTTCCTTAAGTATGTTCTTAAATAACATCTTAAAGTTAGGATAACCTTACAGTAGTCTTAAATCTCAAAATGTAAGATGTTTTATAAGTTAATGTGATTGTTTTAAATGTGACATGTTGTATTTTGTAGTCTGAAATGACAATTTAATCAGTTTACTTCACATAGATTAGTTTAAAGAGGAATTCAACACTCATATAATGAAGTTTAATAGCTTACTCAGTAATATGTCATACAACACAAATAAGTATTAGTGATAATATTAGCAAACATGTAACTTCCTCCGTAATAGCCTATTCATTATGAAATTACTTAACAGCTTAAAGTCGCTCTAAGCGGGAGGCGGACCGTAATCGCTCCGTCATATGAGTCGAGGGCTCCGAAACTGCGGGCACGCTTGACCCTCCGCGTCCGTCTCTTGACGCGTGAGCGCGGGTCGCGGGAGACGAAAGCCTTGGGCACGGAGAGTGAAGCACGCACACTCAGAGCGCTCGGCCCGCATGACGGACCGATTGGGACATTATGGATTTATATTTACGCACCGCACCGCCTTAATACTAGCTGACCTCTGTTACAACAGCGAATAACATCCTGTGGTAGTCTTAATGCATCACTCGTTTGTATCGCGTTAATGATCGCAAGGTAGTCAAAAGATTAATGGATACATTTATTGTTACCTCATTAGCAGGGTATAATTCATTTAAAGCTTGTCATTTTATTCTTAAGACACAAATTTAAGATATTCTTAAGAAAAAAATTGAGAACTTCTTAAGAAATGTTTGAGAATTGCACTTAGGAACATTCTTACGCACTTCTTATAATTTATCTTAAGAACTTTCTTATTTTTTGTCTTAAGAATGTTTTCGTGAATCCGGCCCCAGGTCCTAAACCCATTATCTAATGCTCCATTGGGATATCAGGGCTTGCTGTGACAGTGTTTGTTGTCACGAAATAGCATTGTTTTCTTTTTTAGTGGGAATGCAAATACGTTTTGCGGAGAGATTTGAAAATAATAACAGGAATGCTGCATGGATCACTGCTGTTTTGGGTAGTTTGGTTTTCGAGCGCTCCTCCCTGTACTATATGAGTCTCACTGTTTTCAATACATTTACATTTATGCATTTGGCAGAGGCTTTTATCCAAAGCGACTTACACTGCATTACAAGGTATACATTTTTATCAAACCAATGACCCTTTGCGGCTAATGCAATACTCTATCACTGGGCTATGGAGCAATATAATACTGGTATGTTGTCGATAGTATTAAGTTAATTAATATAGGATCAGTGATATCTAGCTATTTATTATCACACATATATATAATGGATATAATAAGTTACAGTACATAAACATCTAATCAAGCTATCACTTCAGAACATGTTCTGAATCAAAAGAACGTCAATTGTGTTTTAAAAAGGATGTCTTCACAATTATTCACCAAGAAAAACTGTAACTGTTGTGCTTTTTATCCAATAAACACACAGCTCCCCCATTTACTTGTGTGTAGGGCATTTTGCCCTTCCCAATATGGCGACACCTCATATCACAACAACGGGCCAATCTGTGTTTGTCTGTGCTGTAAATCCTCATACACTCTTAGAAAAAAAAGTACAAAAAGGTACAAAAGTTGTCACTGGGGCGGTACCTTTTCAAAGGTGCATATTGGTACCTCAAAGGTACATACAGTAACTGTAAAATGGTACATATATGGAACTTTTTAAAAGGTACAATCCCAGTGACAACTTTATTTACCTTTTTTTTCTTCTGAGAGTGTATAGCTGTCTCAAAGTAAGTTAGGGTTTAAACTTGACCTTTACAACACATGCAAGTTTTCGAATACAGGTATTTGTGGTTACATTTTTATATATAGGGGTGTGCGGGACAAAAAACTAACGCGGGGTTAGTTGTAACACGGACTGTTTACATTGTTGCACAAGGTTGAGCGTTTTGTTTTTCTGGTATTTTTTCACACTGCCAAAAGACGACCGCTCGCAAATTATTGGAAATGCATAATGTTTTTCCAGAGAGTTGATGAACGAGTGTTTTGGTGGCATGTAAGTAATTTTTTTCATTATATGTTTTTTTTTTTGGGTTCCAAGTTGGGTGTGTAAGATACCAAATCTAATGCCATATTAATCAGTGTCTTGTTGACTGAAACATAGCATTATTTTGAAATATGTCTGCAGCTCTTAGCAACTTTTTTGGTGGGCTTGAAAATATTTTGACCCAGCGGGGTTAATTGTAACGCTGTGTAACAACTAACCCCTCAGCACTTACGATATGAAAACCGCTAACGTTAGCGTAATTCTTGCCATTTTTTGAATGGGGTACACAGTAGTGATTGCTGGCTGCCAACAAAATAAATGTGCCTGTCTTATCAAAAATCGTGTGTCACATTTATTTTTGTTCATATCTTTAATATTGATTGAATAAGGTCACGTCAAAGATTAAAATCATAATGAAAACTAAAATCAGACTTTAATGCTCATTATCTCAGAATTTGATTTTGAAACTGTAGTATGGTTATTACAGACTGGGTCACATATAAAAAAGGTTTTGTCATAATTGTGCTGCTTTTTCTCACATATTTAGACATTTGTATCCATTTATAATTTAACTATTGTTAGAAAAGGGCTGGATGAAAGAATACAGTATGGATACCTGTCTATTATAGACAGATGTATAAACAATATCCACTTCAAGTATAAAGACAAAATAGAATTGAAATATTTGCCTGCAAACTTAATTTTTAGCAAGTGTTACAACTAACCCCCTGCCTGTTACAATTAACCCCACCTATGGGGTAAGTTGTAACGTTTGCACTTCTGTCACGTTTAGTGTAATTGTCCAAGAATGGTAAGTACTAGAAACAAACTTCAAATGTTCATTTGTAGCAGAGATGTGTGTGTTGCTTATGTAAAAATAAAATTAATCAAACTCAAATATTTTTTTAATGATTGAGCCAAAACCAAAAAGCATTATGCTCTAGTATCATATTATATATTGTATAAAATCAGGACAAGTATGTTTTTAATAATAGCGCAAATGGCTAAATGTCAAGCACCACTGACCTCAAATATCAGTGGAGCTGAAAACATTTGGTCTGTAAAGGTTTTCTTGGACACCTCGTACTTATCGTAAGCTGGTGAAGCAGAGCGGCTTGTCAGAATTAGAAGGGAGGTAGTCTGAGGTTGAACCCTGCTTAGAAGGAGACTTACTTGTGGGATTTTAAATAAGGTTTGTTTTGTTTAGTCGGACACGCAGATGTATGTTACCCCATTAGGATTTTTCTCCATACTATATATGAGGGAGAGAAACTGCATTGCAGTATGCCCACAAAGAGATCCTTGTGGTATATGATGTCACAGATTCAAAGCTGTGATTCACACATTTCTGGAATAAATTACCGCCTTGCACATTACATGTTTCTGTGAGTCTTGCTAAGGAAAAACACATGCCAGGTGAATTCCAATGGATTGTGGTAATATATTCTTGACAGGTTTCAGGTAATTTGTACCCAATAAGCATCTCTCTATGTTGTACCGTACATGCTGTACACTCTTTACCTGGAGAGACATGTCATTGTAAGTTATATGTTACTTAAATCAATAGCGTAGACTGCTGTGTGATATTACATCAAGTCTGATGCAAGCCTCGAGTAACACAGGGTGCACTATAGGTCCTGTGCAAGATGTTGCTCAGAGGGTTGAGCGAAAAGGTTTTAATCTTGTTTTGACGTGACCTTCTTATCCGGCCATTTTGTTGTACAGAGTTGGATTATTTCGAAGTCCTCACACTGCATTTTACCTTAAGAAACCCTTGAAGCTTTCTCCTCTCTGGTTGTAAGAAAAGGAGAATCTTTCGCGATCGTTTTTAGTGACAGTAAAGAAGGCCGCCTGCAAGCGTTTACAAAAGGCGGTCAATAAAATGACTCACTTTTTCTGTGCTTAGGAAGCGTTTTATATGGATTATGTCAGTCAGATGCTAACACACAGTCATCTTTGTGACGTTTCTCCAGTCTGACTTCTCTGAGTTCTGATGTTTGTCTGAGAAACCTTTCATCTATCAAGTCCCGGGTTGACTGTTTTCTTTTTTTAAGGAAGATAGCGAAAGACAGCTTGTCTCGCATGTTGATTTATTACAACCCACAGTGCTTTATAATCTTAACTTTCCTCTGTAACTTTAAACACAGACTGCTGCTCCTGTTGGCAGACTGTATCATTCAATAAGGTTAAGCTTAAAACTGCAAATTACCACTATAAGGTAAACAAGGTCTGTATTACAGAGTTTACCTTGTTCACCTTGTAAGGTTGAATGGTCCGAGAGAGGAGAAAAATGGTCCCACTTTAGCATTATTTTAATGCAACATCATGTAAGAGCATCACTGCCAGCTTTATTTGCATGTTAATATTTAAAATTGTGCAGATTTACTCCCAAAACCAGCAATAGGCCCACATGCAGTATGCCTTATACACTCACCTAAAGGATTATTAGGAACACCATACTAATACTGTGTTTGACCCCCTTTCGCCTTCAGAACTGACTTAATTCTACGTGGCATGGATTCAACAAGGTGCTAAAAGCATTCTTTAGAAATGTTGGCCCATATTTATAGGATAGCATCTTGCAGTTGATGGAGATTTGTGGGATGCACATCCAGGGCCTGAAGCTCCCGTTCCACACTATCCCACAGATGCTCTATTGGGTTGAGATCTGGTGACTGTGGGGGCCATTTTAGTACAGTGAAGTCATTGCCATGTTCAAGAAACCAATTTGAAATGATTCGAGCTTTGTGACATGCTGCATTATCCTGCTGGAAGTAGCCATCAGAGGATGGGTACATGGTGGTCATAAAGGGATGCACATGGTCAGAAACAATGCTCAGGTAGGCAGTGGCATTTTAATGATGCCCAATTGGCACTAAGGGGCCTAAAGTGTTGCAAGAAAACATCCCCCACACCATGACACCACCACCACCAGCCTGCACAGTGGTAACAAGGCATGATGGATCCATGTTCTTATTCTGTTTACGCCAAATTCTGACTCTACCATCTGAATGTCTCAACAGAAATCGAGACTCATCAGACCAGGCAACATTTTTCCAGTCTTCAACTGTTAAATTTTGGTGAGCTTGTGCAAATTGTAGCCTCTTTTTCCTATTTGTAGTGGAGATGAGTGGTACCCGGTGGGGTCTTCTGCTGTTGTAGCCCATCCGCCTCAAGGTTGTGCGTGTTGTGGCTTCCCAAATGCTTTGCTGCATACCTCGGTTGTAACCAGTGGTTATTTCAGTCAAAGTTGCTCTTATATCAGCTTGAATCAGTCGGCCCATTCTCCAATGATATAGCATCAACAAGGCATTTTCGCCTTGACATCACTGGATGTCTTTCCCTTTTCACACCATTCTTTGTAAACCCTAGAAATGGTTGTGCATGAAAATCCCAGTAACTGACCAGATTGTGAAATACTCAGACCGGTCCGTCTGGCACCAACAACCATGCCACGCTCAAAATTGCTTAAATCACCTTTCTTTCCCATTCAGTTTGGAGTTCAGGAGATTGTCTTGACCAGGACTACACCCATAAATGCATTGAAGCAACTTCCATGTGATTGGTTGATTAGATAATTGCATTAATGAGAAATTGAACAGGTGTTCCTAATAATCCTTTAGGTGAGTGTACATGAATAATCATCAGATGATTTAGGTTATATTTACAAATACATGCCCACGCGACACAGGTAAATCAACATCATGAATATGATTTGCCAGTAGATGGCATTATCAAGCACCGATGTTGTTTTGTTGTGAACATGCACTTGAGTTTACTTTTAGTTCAGTGATATAGAGGAGAGGTTTAGACTCTATGCTACAGATTTTCATCATAGCTTTATATGTAAGCTGCTGGGTCTGCTGTCTGGTGTGTTACACTGTCAGATATATTGATATCCTCTCATCTGTTCCCTTACATCTTCTTGGCTCAGACGTTGAAGAATATTGGCAAGAATGAAATAAGAAGGAAGGCTGACAAATGATTTTGACTTCTTAGATGAGCCCGGAAAGCTATCAAAGTCTAATGACTCGGGTTATCAATATATATCTGTTCATCTTTCATCCGGCCAGAACTGTTCAATTTATCCTAACGTAGTGCCTTATTGATGCAAAAACAGCTGCTAAGGTTTTAAAGGGGCCATGTCATACTGTTTATCATTTTGTTTTATTCCACACAGCCCACTTATAATGACAGTCATTATTTATTTATGACTATTTTTTTTCAATATTGTGTTTTTTAAATGATTTTGAATGTTTATTTATGGAGTAAAAATAAACTATGTTTTAGTTCAAAGTAAAACTATTATTATATATTATATTATATGGTATTATATAATATTTATATTATATATAGTCCCTTAAAAGCATAAGAACCAGATGTTAGATTTAGTAGACAACAGTTAAATTCATGTCAAAAGTCCTATATTATTATTTTTTTTTGCAGCCCAAGTAAAGTTTTAAATCTCTTGAACATTTTGGCCATTTTACAGTACCAATAAATGACACAACATAAAGTAAGTTTAGCATTGTGAATAAAAGATGGAGGGACTGTGCTTTTAGGTTTTATATTGATCGGTACAGGTGCACTATAACTTGTTATGATCCTAGAACACTTTACAACGTAAATAAAATGTAAGGTATGAAGTTTCTCTCTTGAAACTAACAGATCTGAACTGACTTAGTTTGACATTTATGTCTTTGATGAAGTGAAGTGTTGTAAAAGAAACTAGAATGTGAGTTGCAGGTCGATTCTACAGATCTTCATACTGTCCAACTCTGCATAAGGGATCTCTCAAGATTCCTGGCATGCCAGCCTGCATTTGCATACTTTGCTGTACTCTGATGTTCCCGATTTGCTTGCTAGCAATAAAGGATGACAGGAGGGAGCTCTGAGGCTCAGAGACTCAGAAGTCAATAGCAGCAAATCAGTTTTTAATTTGCAATAATTGTGGACTTTAAACAATTATTTACACCATTTATACGTTTCCCGGACAGGTTTTAGGATAATCCAGGACTAGGCTTTACTTATATTAGGAGTTTTTACAAACATACCTTACTTAACACATTTTGTATCTTGAGACAAAACAAAATGCACTGATTATATTAACATATGTCAGGGCAAGATGTTTAAATGAAGGCAGTTCACACATGCTTTTAAGTCTGGGACAAGGATAAGCACTGTCCGGGAAACTACCTCTGAAAGTTATATAATGTACTCTTTTAGTAGTTTAAAATTGTTAAAACAACAACAACGCATTGAAAGTGGCATCGTTAAAATATCACTTTGTCAAAACTGAAATAAGGTAGGCATACTACTATAAACTCTTTATAGTGTATGTGTATATAATAACTAAAATTGCCAGTAACATAATGTATATTTTACATTATTTTCTACAGTGTTCAGTGTTTGAAATTACATGCAGCAGACTAAAAAGATCCATGTTAGGAAAATTAGAGAAAAGTTACTGTACACTGTCAGAAAAAGGTACAAAACTGTTATTTTTCTGTGGCTGGGGGGTGGTACCCTCATTTTTGTACCTTATGGATATACAACAGATTGAAATGTTGTACCTTTTGGTGTACAATATTAGTCTACACCTAATATAAGGACCTATGTGTACCTATTGAAACAATTTTGTAACACTTTTAAGGGTACACAACAGTTAACTGTATCTTTAAAGGTCCCAATATACCCTTAAGGTACAGCAGTGTTCCCACACTATAAAAATGATTTGCTTTGATTTTTTTCTTTAATCAACTTAGATTTACAAGTCATTTAAACTTACTGTTTTTCTAGAGATGAGTCACTACAACTTATAAAATTAAGTTGTTATTTCAACTATATTTTATTAGTTATAACAACTTATCTCTAGTCACGATTAATAATAGTAAGTTAAAATGACTTGTAAATCTGAGTTGATTAAACAAAAATTAAAGCAGCAAATCATTTTTACTGTGCAAATGGTACAACATTGTTTTTTGTTTACCTGTACAGTCTTGATTTTTAAGAAGTTTTAATGTCCATAGTTAGACACAAACAGAAAATACAGGAAATATGTACAAAATATATATATATTTTTGTCAGGACTGAATGTCTTCTTTAAGCATTGTCTGTGTTTAGTGTGACCTCTCTTGGCACTAAACTTCTTTAAAATTAGAAATTATTATTTGATTTTATTTAGGTTTAAGAGATCTAAGAGATCATTTTATTTCTCAACTTTTACAATGCATTAACCAGAGATGGAATAATCTGAATGGGCTTAACAACAAAACCGGCCCAGAGTGTCCCGGTCTGATCTTCACCTGTGGCACAGTAAAAGGTAGGTTCAAAGAAAGTTCACACCTAAAAAAGATAAAGATCCCTTGTAATAAGAATGGGCACAGATTTCCACCAATGCTGAAAAAAATAAATCTGCTTTATCCTGAATGACATTGACAGTTCTTTGAGCGTTATCTACTACATATAAAGAGCATCAAAACATTGAGGCACCTAGTGGAGCATTATACTTTATACCATCTTCTTGTTGCCTGTAAGGGAAATCAAAAAGGCAAAAATGGTAACAACACCAAGATGTGTATTTTTCATTACTTTTAATTAAATAGCTCCCTTTTTTAATTCACACCTCAATGCCATTTTAGTTTATTTCTTTGCAGAAAACATCAATTTTTTTAATTCTACATATTAGTGGGAATGTTTTTAACAGCGTTATCAATCAACATTTCAGTAATCACAAAAGCGTACAAGTTAGTCTAAAGGTGTATTTTCACCTGGGGCCAAATAGATAGAAGTTGTGAGGGTCTGAACTGGTAACCATGGCAACTGCAGTCTGCCTGAGTGCATCCCATTAGGATCAGTATCGGATGGTACTTGAAAACATAAGTACTGTCATCTTTTATCACTTTATTATAAATTTAAATATCACCAAAAGAAATGATTGTTTTTAAGGCGTCTTTAAGATGAGTTTACCATTCTAGGAACGCCAGTCTACGCTGCGTGACATAAATCTAGTCAAGTGCACTGAAAATTTCCAACATCCCTGAAAAATGATAGTCATTATAACATTTTTACCGTAAAAAACTTGTTAAACTTTGGTACATGAGCCGTAGGTCTTCTAAGCAATAATAATATCTGTCAAGATACCACTTTGAATATATTGACAATATGATGTGTTTATTGTGGCTGTGTGTTAACCAGCCTTGACACACAAATACAGTAAATATACATTGTCAGAAAAAAAAAATCCCTGACTGTCACTGGGGCAATACCATTTTTAAAGGTACTGCTTTGCACCTAAAGAGTTTATTTTTGCACTTGAGAGGTACATACTTGTTCCATATAGATACTTAAATTCTACATATTAGGACCTTTAAAGTCTTTTAAGACATTTTAAAGACAGTGTATGAAAGCTGTTGGTCTTTTCCTGGCATGATAATTCATAACAATTATTCAACCCGAATATGTTTAGATTTGCAAAAGGTCTAGTGGACAAAGATTTTATGATCACAAGAAAGGCACATTTTTTTATTGGCAATAAGGCAAGTATGCAGCAATAAAATTGCTATTTTTTATCCTACCCGTTCTCATGACATGTGTATAAATAGCAGGCCGTGTGAATAGTTGTGCCATAAATATACGCCAAACTCCAATTTTTTGTGCATATGATACACAAGTCCTTCCTGTTCACTTAAAGGCAGGGTGCACGATTTTTGAGAAACACTTTGGAAAAGTGAGTCGGGCCGAGTACCAAAACACACTTGTAGCCAATCAGCATTAAGGGGCGTGTCTACTACCCATCAGCGTGCCTGGGTTGCTTATGTGTGTGGGGCGGGTCTATCAAAAGAAGGTCCAGGTTCTATTGGGGTAGGGGTGTGCTTTTGTATGTAATTTCATATGTCAACATTAGCTTTTAGAGATCGTGCACCCCGCCTTTAATACGATGTGTCTTTTTATGTCGTTTTATGTATTGGTTTTTCTTTTTTTTTCTATTTTTAAACCATGGTCGCTTGGGGTTGGGGTTAGAATTGGGGTTTGGGTTAGGGTGTCATTTTATGTAACAAAGTTATTCTAACCCCAACCTCAAACATCAATAGTGCAAAAACATAGAAAAAAAATACATAAAAATGACACGAAAAGACACATCGTATAAAGTGAACAGGAAGGACTGGCGTATCATATGCATGCAATATTGGAGTTTGACGTAGGTTGCATGACTTTCACTCGGTGTGCTATTTATATGAGAATGGGTTGATCTATCTAGAATTTGTGTTTAACATTTGCATGTGTTTTATTATCGTTTCTGTGCTTTCATTGGACATGATAAACATGATGATGTTTTACAAATGTATCAGTTTTAATTGTTAATTAATAATAATAATAATAATCACCATCATAATCATTTTGAACATTTCACAGCTCTTAACATTTTATCATAATTCCAGCATATATAAAGCCAACCTGTTTAAGTATCCAGGATGGATGTACTGTTGGTTGGGAATCACTGAGGTAAATAATTCATCATCATTTTTGATTTCCATAAAATGTAGTCACTCTATTAACATTGACGGATACATCAACCTGTGATCACCAGTAATCCCTGCATTTCATTGACCGACCTTCAGTTCGGCTCTACAAAGTGTGTCTCTGGTGGGAGTGACCTTGGCTTTGTAAAAGACCCACATCTCAGTGCCATAGCAAATTATTGTACATACATTTAATCATACATAATTTATCATGTAATATGTCCACACTTACTGACTTACATCGAAGCTTACTGATCTGTGACACAGTTAACCTCAGATTCAGATACTGATTTTCGCTTGGCTGAAATGTCGTGATCCTCTGCCGCGATGAGAGTATGACCTGTGTTAGCCAGAGGCACTGGCTGAGCCCTGAGATCCCACGCAGGGACTGCGCTGATGTTGCCAACCAGGTCAGTAAAGTGATTTGTAAGGAGGAAAACACAAAGGCTGGGAACAATAATCCATGTGTTGCACTTTTTATATTCAAGGTCACAATACAGATATTGTCATACAGAGGAGAGAAATCAGCCATATGGATAAAATGTCAATGTAATGAAAGCTGTCTGGTGTGATTTTACCTCAGCAGTCATAAAGGATTTATTTATTATTCATTATTATCAAGGCACAAGCTTGTTGTCATTCAGCGGCCAGGAAATATCAATTTCATCATGCTGAAGAATTAGAGGAGGGGTAGGGTAAAGTGCAAAATAGTTGCATTTAAAGTGCTGTATGATATACACTCAAAAAAAAAAAAAAAATTAAATGTTGGGTTTAATTAAAAATATTATGTCAACAGGTTCTGCACAATTTCTTTAAGTAATCTCAACAAACAATAATTTAGTTCATTTTACAAAAAAGTTTAAGTAAACTTAACAAACCTTAGTAGAGTCAACAAACAAAAACGGAGTTAATTGAATAATCCCATTTTATAAACTCCAACCCTTTTAATTAGAATTTAAGTCCATAACACAGAATCAATCAATCAAACTGTAGCTGCTCAATACAACTCATCATATAAACAATTTTTATTACAGTTTATCAAAAAAAAAAAAAAAAAATCGAACACGTTGTTTTCTATTAGTATACGCACACCGGCGCCGCCAGGTGGCGCCTGTCCGCGCCGCCCATCTTTGACTCAGGAAGTTGCTCAAATCCCTGTCGCGCCACACAGCGCCACTCACATAGTTTAACATCAAATAACATCATATTTGTCCCAAATCATTAACGATTAACATTGGCTGCTAACGTATATTTTGCATTTTGAAGTAGACGGTATCTGACGAAGCTCACGCTATTTAATGGGCACTTCCGGTTTACGATACCTTCAAGTTGTCCTAGACGTGACGCGACGCTGAGCTGCGCGGCCGGTCTGCGACCCCCTTAAGTATGCCAACGCAACCTCATGGCAATATGCAAGTATTTTACAAGATGGCTAATTCATATGAAATTGTACGTATGTTTTAGTACCATTTTGTTTCGCCTCGTGATGTTAGTATTAGGAACGGGTTTTATTCATGCTTTTTGGTATGTTTTTTTTGTATGAATTCATATAAAATAGGTGCGTTTTCTCGTGAGATCAGATTTGATAGTGCAGTTTTGCTGCCGTTGTTTTTGACACCCATCATATTTTTTCCTATATAGAAGGTTGAAGTATAGCTGAGGTCATTCTTTATGTTTGTCATTTTTCGAACATTTTCAGATGACATGCTGCCGCTCTCTTGCTTCATGTTTGATTGCAATGTGTTTGAATGGTCTTGATGAGTAAGCTACATAAACCGAGCACCGAGCATTGCATCAGTAAACAGTAAGTGATTACGGTGCAGATTTAAAGATAATTTAACATTCATCACAACCATATTTTAATTGGCCGCTCATAGCGTTCATCAGAGCACACCCAAACTTTTAATAGCAGGTTCTGAATTAAACTGTAGATTATAAATAGGTTGTTTTTGAGCAATTAAAATGAAGAGACCTCAGACCATCCATTTTTATTAATATATTCATCACTTAGTAAATTATAAGAGGTGGGGGGCAGAGAAATGAAACATATGAGGGTAGAGAATATAAAAGAGAAAGACAGACAGAAAGAGTAATTTTGTCATTACTGATAGAAATAATAAGACGTTGAGGAGGTGTTGTAATATTCTTCTTAAGTTAATTTTCACCTTTTAGATCTGTCACTGAGACACACGCTTGGGCAAATTATAAGAGATGAAAGAGTTAATCAAATTGATGAAAATGTATTACTGTAGTCATGCATATTATAATAAATGGAAGTTCATTTGGGCCAAAAAAGGGCCAATCGGGCGGCACAGTGGCTCACAGCTTCACAGCAAGATGGTCCCCTGTTTGAGCCCCGGCTAGGTCAGGTGGCCTTTCTGTGTGGAGTTTGCATGTTCTCCCTGTGTCACTGTGAGTTTACTCTGGGTACTCTAGTTTCCTCCAACACGCCAAAAACATGCAAGTTAGGTCAACTGGTCCTCCTCCTTTGTATGGATCAACTTGTGTATGGATCATAGACTGTAAAAAAAGATGGATGTAGTGTCCGTGACGTCACCTAAAGGTTTCTGAAGATCGTTTTTGAAGCTTAAAGAGGCGTTGGCTGCCACCGCCATCTTGGCCATAGATGCTGAAATGGTGTAGAGAATAAATAAATAAATAAAGAAAAGGGCCAATCAGAAGAGACTTTACAAGACCAATAACTTATATGCGTGTTATGCATCAGGATTTTATCTCTGTCTAAAATCCATAACTATGAAAGTATGAGAACATTGTTTTGTATGGTTTATGTCGTCATATATTATTTCTTAACCAACCCCAAGGCACAGACTATCACTAAAGGTGCAGCTCTATAAAAAAATCTTATTTTTGTCCATTTATTTATTTTTGACAGGCTACAGTATTTTTTGGGGCCTTGGGCAAATGCAGCAAGGTGTGTTTAATTTATGAAAACGTATAATTGTTCTATTCATTTTGGTAAATCTTTTTTATTTCTGTTGTTTTTATTCTCATTTTTAACTGTTTTATACTTTTATTCCTGTTTTATTCTTTTTCACACATGTTAACAGTTTTTATTAAAATCACTTTTTTTATTGATATTTTAAATTCATGTATCTTTGATTTTTTGTTTTCTCATTTCTATGTAAAGCACTTTGAATGACCTCTGTGTAAATGTGCTATACAAATAAACTTGCCTTGCCTTGCCTTTCTGTAAATGATTGTTTAATTCGATTGTATATTGATTCATTCATTCCTTTTCATTTGTACAAAAAGGTTTCCTTATATAAATGAGGATCTAGGTCTTTAAAGGAAAACACCACAGTTTTTCAATATTTTACTTTGTTCTTACCTCAACTTAGATGAATTAATGCATACCTATCTTATTTCAATGCATGCACTTTTAATCTTTACAGTGCTTCTTGAATTTGTTAGCCTTTAGCCTAGCAACATTCATTCCTATGGCTCCAAACAAAAAATTTATTTTGTGCCACCATACCTGCTCGTGTAACTGCTAATGTGACAGTCTTTAAATAGAAAAAACATGGAAGGGATTGGTGGCTTCTAAATTCATCCCTGTTTGGAGCCATAGGAATGAATGGGGCTAAGCTAAATGTTAACACATTCACGCTGTAGAAAGATTAAAAGTGCACGCATTGACAAAAGATTGAGGTAAGAACATGGTAAAATATTGAAAAACAAAATAGAGAGACAAAATACAATCCATCATTTTTAGGTTGACCACCATGTCTCCAAACCTTCACCCAAATAGCTTTCTTCATGCCCTTTGTGTATGTATGTTCATTTTTGTTTGCATCATCTAGGAGTGACTAAACGCTGGCGTGCTGTGCTGGTGTCTACTTCCAAACATTTAACAACGATTTGTTTAGACTTTAGATCCTCGCTTAGCAGAAGTGGCACAAGCCACAGGCATATGTGATTCACAGTTAGAAATCTGCAAGCAGATGAATATGATTATAACAGATTAACATTACAATATGCAGATCACATGCCTAAAACTCCTGCCGCCTAAAACCTGGCAAACCCAGTGAGAGATTCCAGATTCCAGCTGAAGCTACGAGACCGAAACTTGTCTGCTTTTGATGTTTTAAGTCTATAACTAGTCAGTGTGAAAAAGCCTGGGATTGCAGCCAACTTGATGTTCGTGGTTGTCACTGATACTCCAGTGCAGTGTTTTTTTTACCATGGGGCCTTTAGATGACGTACAATATCAAGACAAAACAAATCAAGCACTAAAAATGGGATATTTCTTAGGGGGCGTGCACAGCAAGGCGTTTACGGCGGTTTTTTTATTTTATTTCATGTGATCCCATGAAAATTCCCATGTAAAAAGTGTTTATGCACATTCCTTTAATTTTATCTCACAGCAGTTCGTCGTATTTCACAAGGTGGCTAATTCATATTAATTCGTATGACTATATTTATACATTTTTGTATGATTTGCTTTTTCCCCTGTGACGTTGTTAAATAAGTATAAAATTAAATGCATTAACTAAAATTGTTATATAAATGCAATATAGTAAAAATACAGTTAAAATTTCTTACATCCTTATCTGTCCCTGGAAAAAAAAATTCACATGAAAAATAGCAAATAATGTTTACGGTCCTAAAACACACTTCTTTAGGCAAAATATATTTCTATTTATGATCATTTTTGGCGGAGGAGGAATTGAATGTTTTTGCCAGGCATATTTACTGTACCTGCATATCCATGGCTGTTTTTCTGAAAGTTGTTTGCACACACAAAGAAACGCATTGCATCAGAGATGTGGAGGGGTGTGAAAGAGTCAAGGTCTTTATATAGAAACTTAGATGGATCTCTGCATGCCTTCGCTGACCAAAATACAAGACACTCAGTCACCCGAGAAGAGTTTAAAAGTTCAGTTAGTCTGTAACAGAGACCCAGGAGATGAGATATCAGCAGAACACATCCTAGTTTGTGAAGCGTACAAACTGTGGGAATAAAGCATTACAGCCAGTTAACATTAAAGCAGGTCATGCACACAATATTCTCTAACAATTAGTACCATGTGATATTTTGGCCTAGCAGTGTAAATTACCTTAATTGATGTAATCTTAAATTTTAACGCATGACCATCTGTAGGGTGTTAATTTTACACATTATGGCATGTCATCTTGCATCAACCATTTAATAGACTCATAAGTTCATGACATTATTTTCGAACCTATCACAACGACTCTAACCACCACACTTTAAGGGATAGTTTATCTAAAAATACAAATGACCCCATGATGAGCCATCCTTGATATATATATATATATATATATATATATATATAAATGTTCAGGTAATGGTTGTAATGGTAATAAATGGTGCTTTTGATTTGAAGCCAAAAAAGTCCATCCATCCTTCACAGAAGTAATCCACAAGGCTCCAAGGGGTTAATAAAGCCTGATTGAGGGCAAAGTCCGACATGGTTAAAATTGAAAATTGTGGAAAACGGTCATGAAATGTATTTAAACCTTGAGGATGGTGCTTGCAAGTGTAGCTTTATGGTTGCTTTTTGGAACCTTTGGAACAGTAAAAGTGCTGGGTTATTTTTAACTCTCTCTTTCTCTCTCTCTCTCTCTCTCTCTCTCTCTCTCTCTCTCTCTTTCTCACCTGCTGAACACTGAGCAGAAGAAAAGATTCTCCACAGCCTTATGCTGTTTTTATCATTCAACCAGATGTTTGTACTATACAGATGGGTGTACATTCATCTGTGAATGCAAACCAGTTTAGTGTTTTAAATTAGGAAAATAAAAAATACAGGACACTCTGAGACAGGAAATCTTATATACACACATATACATACACACATATACATACGCGCATATGCATACGCGCATATGCATACGCGCATATGCATACGCGCATATGCATACGCGCATATGCATACGCGCATACGCACACGCACACGCACAGGCACAGGCACACGCACAGACACACACAGACACACACACACACACACACACAGACACACACACACACACACACACACACACACACACACACACACACACACACACACACACACACACACACATATATACATATATATATATATATATATATATATATATATATATATATATATATATATATATATATATATATATATATATATATTTACAAATGTTTCAACTAATTTTATTAAGTTAAATTAACTAAAAATTTTAAGGCAACAGGTAACTTACTTTTTTAAGTTTGTTAGTTGTTATTTTAGTGCTTCGTTTAGCATTTTAGATACATTTTACACAGAGTGCATAAGAAATTGTATAATATATAATTTTAATTTTTTTAATAAAGCTTTATGAACATACAAATGTTGGCTACCAATGTATGAATTACACAAAGTGAACAGTTGGATCAACTTAAAAAATTACTTCAAATGTTAAATTACAGTTAATTTAATCCAACTTTTCACTTTTGACAGTATGATTTGGTTTATTGTTGTACCTAGTTTTAAAAATAAACTATGTCAAATATGATGCACCCAACTGTTGGCAAGCCTTTTCAAAAACTTGTTGAAGAAATACAGCATAGCATTGGGTCTCATTCACTAAGCATGTGTACGCACAAATTTGTTCGTAAAATATGCATTAGAACGTTTTAACTAACAAATCATGACTCAACAAAAACTTTTATACAAAAAATTCTTCTAAATGGTTGAAATAACGTAAGAACAACTTAGACCAACTTTTTCATCGTGCGGCCCCCCCTTGTGTATGGTGCATTTCTTCGCGCCCCCCCCCCAAAGAAAATGTATGACAAAAACAGTTCTAAAATGTAACATTTTTATTAAACAAAACATATTCAATTATACAAAGTAGTGTTGTTGATTAGTAGGCTTATTTTTGGTTTTATTACACAGAATTAATAATAAATTAATGTATTTTATAAAATGTCAAAAAACTGGGGCCCCCATGGCACCATCTTGCGGCCGCCAGTTTGAGAACCGCTGACTTAGACCACACGTACGCAATAATCATGAACAGGGAAAAAGAACACTACAGTATATATCTGTGTTATAGTATATTTTTTCCTTGTTCATGATTATTGTGTAGGTGTGGTCTAATGTTTTTGCATACATTTAAAATAAAATTTTAGTATGAAAGTTTTTGTTGAACCATGATTTGTTAGTTTAAACGTCTGTACGCATGCTTAGTGAATGAGACCCATTGTTCTTAAAACCACTCAGAACTCATTAGCTACCACATAGCAACAACCCATGCATCCTGGCAGCGAGATTTGTGAAGGAAAGCATCACCATCTTCTGAAAAAAGACCATTGTGCACTTTTCTCTCTTTTTCTTTTATGAATAAACATGATGATTTTCTCTCTTTACAAATATATGCAAAAGACGACTTTTATGATTAAACTTAACGTAAGTAATCGCAGCTATATTGGTCCATACCTCAGCAGATAAAATTCCCACATAAATCATCTCATTTGAATGCATCAGCGGTTGCCATCTCTGATATGAGGCTGGAACGCACACAAGCTTATTTTGGCTCAATAGCTTATGTAAATACACCCAGGCTGCGAGACTGAAACTGCTTCAGTAACTGCAGTTTTTTTATGACTTTTTCAGCTTCCTTTTTATTGAGATGAGGCGAGAACTCCGCGGGGAGAGACGGGAAGGTCTGAGTCTATGAGATTTTGAGAAGGTGTACACAGTTCATTAGCTGGCTACTTTCATCTAGGAACTAATTTTTCTGTCAGACTATCAGATGAGATTAAGCGCCCGTGCCCGTACGCGAGCGTGGCGATACCTTTCCATTTAACACGTCAGTGACTTTCAATTGGGAGCAACCCTGCTGAAATGGAAAAAAAGTTGCGCTGAAGTTGATGAGTGATTGGGCCATTAAGGTCCTCCGGCGTCTTGTGGTATATGTTACAAATGGAGGGAATATTGAGTATGGATGCATTCTTACTTTAATGAATAGTGTTTGTATAGACAGCATAAATCAACGCTTTGTCTCGCGCTATTGACTTTGATTTCTCGGCTAGATCATCTGAATCGAGGGCAGATTTTAGGGCAGATCACCCATTGCACAATGCATAAACCATTTATCATATAGCTTCCTAAATGCAAAGCTAAAGTCAGCTAATGTTTATCTTGTTTGTTTGAGCTGGTATAGAGAAGAACTAAGTAACTTGTAAAGCTACTAACTTTTTATATTAACATGAAGCTGTTATCAAAATAATGTAGCTTTTCTGATAAGCTACTTTGAGTGGTGGCAGAGCGTGACAAAATATTTTGCATTCCACAATTATTTATAGCCAAACACTGCCACAATAATAATAATGCTCTCCTAAAATATTTCTTTAAAAAGTTTACCAAGCTATTTGTTTTAGTTCTTGCTTTTATACTTGTATGTTTTTGTTTCAGTTTTATTAAAAATTATACAAACAGTTTATTTTTTTAATTGTATTTAGTGTACATTTAATGCTGCCACCCTGAGGCCCCCAGTTTGTGTCAGAAATTATATTATCATCTCACTGTGTTGTGGAGAGAGACGAGGAAGATGAGCAAATACCAAAAAAAAAACCTAATAAATAAAACAACAAATGGGAACTCGAGCAATAATACAAATAACATTAACAAGATCGGACAAAGACTGGATACAAGGCAGGGGTATATATACACACAAGACACAGATAAAGATGATGATGATGAATAATAACAAATATCACATGCAGACAATAATCAATCCCTCCAGAAAAACGTGATTATGCGATCGCATAATTCAATGCACAGTCAGCCAAAGTCTGGATATTTCTACAAATTTCTGTGGGCAAAATAAGCAGGGCTTGCATGATTTCATAATCCCGCATTTTCATAGCAAAAAGTCACATATATCTTAGCAGAAAGTTGAAAAATTTTGCATTTACTTCACACAAGCGCAGCCATGTCCCCTGTTGCCAAGGGAACGTTATGAAGTGACGTATTTATGCAACGTGAACATCAATGAAAAGCTGAAAAAGCTGAAAAATAGTTTTGCAAGTTCCTGCAATTTTTGCAAGTTCCCGCAATTTTTGCAAGTTCTAGCAATTTCATCACATAAAAATGCATAAATATCCCACATATTCCATCGCATTTTTTTCTTGAAGGACTGAATAATTACTAAATGAAACATGAGGAAAAACTGAGGCTGTGTCCGAAACTGCATACTGTACAGTACATACTAAATGAGAAGAAGTACCTAGTACTTAGTACCTAGTAGTAGGTCATCCAGGTACTTTTCGCATATTGTTTTTGGAATACTATGTATTCGGACCAGGGCCGGCCCTGGCCAATTTGCCCTAGGCAAGATTTCACCTGGTGCCCTTTAGAATCACAGAATCACAATTGTGTTCCAATCATTTTGCTCATAAACTTATACAGAAACACAAACTGCACAGCTTTGTCTTGTTTTTCTTTATTTTGAAAATATTTTGGAAACAAACACACACGCACGCACGCATACTGTGGCTATACTGCACTGAAGCGGCAGTTAAATACAAACCCAGAATTTAGCGAACGTAAAGAACAAGAAAGCGGAAACAACAATCAGACCGAGACGCGGGATTTACATAACGTTACACGGACCATGTGTAAATTTCAATGTTTCTGGACAGAAATACCAACTTGTACACTTTGTTTGGTATTAATAAGCTGAGTGCTGGCTGCTCCCCGCGGTGCTGAAGACCAAGACCCGCTCTGACGGAGTACTGGTGGCACTTATGCACAGATATTTACGTGCAATCTATTGGAAAGCGGACAAGTCATTAGTTGGGTTAGTAAAATAACGAAACTATAGATTTTAAATAGAAGAAAAAAAAGAGATATTTTTTTAAAAAGTTTAAAAATGCACAACTCTTCTCAAGTGGAAGAAAGCTATACTTTTCCCCTTACGTGCAACCTATTGGAAAGCGCAGATGAGTTTGTTGGGTTAGTAACGAAATTATAGATTTAAGTACAAAATAGTATTTATATAAAGAGAAATGTTGAAATAAAAAGTGCAGAACTCTTCTTAAGTGAAAGTAATAAAGTAAAATAACGAATAATAATTATATAATAACGAATAATAGTTTCCAATGGCTTGCACGTAAATATCTGTGCATGTCCCACCAGTACTCCGTCCGAGCGTGTCTTCAGCACTGCGGCCAGCACTTATAAATACCAAACAAAGTGAACAAGTTGGTATTTCTGTCCAGAAACATTGAAATTTAAACATGGTCTGTGTAACATTATGTAAATTCTGCATCTCGGTCTGATTGTTGTTTCCGTTTTCTTTGTCTTGACGTTCGCTGAATTCTGGGTTTATATTTTAAACTGCCACTTCAGTGCAGTATAGAGCTATTTAACAAGCACGATCTTCCGAGATACTATGCTACTAATAATTCATTAATAACTGCTGTTTTCTTGTGCAGAATTAAATATTTATAGTAAAATGTTTATATACATATATTAAAAAAATAATAATTTGGGCGCACGGACGCCCCAAGGGGTCGGCGGCGCCCTTAGCATTTGCCTATTCCGCCTATGCCCAGGGCCGGCCCTGATTCGGACATACCTCGGCTCCCCTACTGCTTTTCGCTTAGTATGGAAGTATGTGGTTTCGGACGCAGCATAAGTTATAGAGACAAGACACTGACATGGTAATATATGTAAGGAATAATTGACGACGGGCCGTTGAATTATTTGAAAATGATAATGCGGCACCGCACGTGTGCATCATTTTAAAATAATTTAAAGGACCGGAGTCAATTATTCTGCTTATACCACGGATACCACAGATATTGGGTTTCATTCACTAACATGCGTACGCACACATTTTTGATACAAATCATGATTCGTGAAAAACTTTTGTACTCAAATTTATTTTAAATGTATGCAGAAACGTAAGAACAACTTAGACCACACATACGCCATAATCATGAACAAGGAAAAAAATATAACACAGATATATGGTTCTTTTTCCTTGTTCATGATTATTATGCACATGTGGTCTAAGTTGTTCTTATGTTTTTGCATACTTTAAAAGAAATTTTAAAGTCAATTGATTTTAAAATCAGTTGATTTAAATGCACCACATGCTGATTTTGATGCACCACCTTAGCTTAGACATATTTACATATAATTAATCATTTTATCATGAATCAAAAAGAAGAAAAAGAAACAAACACTGATACAGAAGTCTGGATTGGTGTGTTATGTGTTGGGTATGTGTGCTATTGATGTTGTTGATGTAGTTGTTGGTATTATTATTATTATTACTTATATTGTCGCTATTTTTTACAAAATATTAATATCATCACCATCATTTTATATAATATTATATTGACTGTTTTCAGTATTGTTACTGTTATTACTATTAATAATGATCATTACTATTAATAATAATAATTGTTTATTATTTGTTATTATTAAGTTATTATTATAATGGGATCGGAGAAAAAAACAATCCTAAAACCATAACAATCCCTATAATTATCATTAGTATTACCATTATTATTGCATAATATACATGATATTATTATTATTATTATTATTATTATTATTAATAATACTACCCAAATATGTATTATTATCTGTTTAACTTATTATTATTATTATTATTTTGTCTTATTATTATTATTTTGCTTATTATTATTGCTTCATAACAATCATCTGTCATCAATATTATCATCTGTATTACTATCCGTTTAATTTATTATTCATTTATTTTTTACATCATTGAGCAGAACAAATCATTGTCACAATTGTTGTTTTTGTTTTGTTGTCTGTTTTTGTTTTTGTTGTTTACTACTTAACTATCTGTTGTATGTTTTGCACTTATAATGAATAAAAAATAAAAAATAAAAAGAAATTTTAGTATGAAAGTTTTTTGTTGAATCATGATTTAAGTTAAAACATCTGTACGCACATTTTACTAACAAATTTGTGTGTAATCATGCTTAGTGAATTAGACCCATTGCTTGGCCGGTTATTTTAAGACATTTGAACGGTTAGGTGTGTGTTTATTGAAAAATAATGCATACCCATAAAAGATTTCTCAACCAATCAGAATAAAGCATTCAACAGCTCTGTGGTACAGTATAATTAAAAATATAAATAATTTCTTCAACCCCATAGAAATCCTGAAAAAGGCTAAACAATGCCTAAAAAGGATACTAATTGTACCCGCTGTGTTGATTGTATCTTAAAAGGGTTTACATTCATCATTCAAACCACAAAAATCTCAGCTTTTCAAAGACATTTTGTTTTTGAGTTTTCTGTCAAATAATGCAGTCCACTGTACTTGGGAATATAAGGGGTTAAAACACTTTAAGATAATTTAATATCTATGATTAGTAACAGGCAGTGTGGCTTTTCAAAGCTTTTTAACGTTTGACTCCTTTAAACTATTTTAAATTATGAGCAGCTTATAGCTTGAGATCACACAGTTGTACAGTAGACTTGCCAAACACTGTTTCCAGCAGAAATCCCATAAGCCTCACCGCTCTAACAAGGCCACACAAGAGATGGTCTGCTCTTCCTCCCTGGCATGTGGGTGTAGGAAAAGCCTAATAAACGAGGAAGCTGGTTAAAAGAAGAGAGGGGAACGCTCAGGGTGCCATCGACAGCCAGGGCATCATTTGTCAGCATTAGAGAGTATTAGCTGACATCTCTCCAAGCAGGGAAACACTTAAGTGCCAAGCCATCCCAGACAGTCATTCTAAAGAGCTGTCGGATGCACTTCTGTTTCCAACTATAGCTACGACACTGGACACACTGACATCATGGTGGGGTCTGTAGTTTTCTGCAGTATAAAGAAAGTTATGCGTTATGCCAAGCAAGCACAAGTCTGAAGTTTGCCACCATGCGCACAACTTACTCTTATCATGCACACTTTGCACAAATAAATGTAGATAAGGTGTATTAACCACAAGATTGAGAGATCAGAAAAATAATGTAAGAGAAAGCAGCAGACATTGAATAGTTTGTGGTATTCTGCAAAGTTATTATTTACATCACTGTGCAAAAATTTTGGGTAACCTAATACCTTTTATTTTTTCCAGCCTGATCTCAGTATATTTTTTGAGTTGGCCGATTGGTATTATTTCTTATAAAGTGAATTCGTACAACATTTTATTATTATAAAAATGTTAAAAAAATTAAACATTGCATACATTAATCATCAAAATAATGTCACAATGCCAAATAGTATCATTCTAAAAAGCATCATTGTCTTTAGGCTGTCTTTTATGTGTGTGCATGTAAATATTTGAGATTCATATTTTCTTACCAGTTTCTAAAAAAGAGGCCTCAGAAGTTGTGAAATATTAACTACCGAACTGAATGAATACATCCGTGTAACAAAAAAATTCTGAATGGATATGGGCAAAACATAAATTATGGTTAGTGCTATATAATAAAGCTGTATTTCCTAACAGAACATCTAATACTTCCTCTGGCTTCCAGCTGTAATAAACTGGGTCATATCTTTATTATGATCTCCTGTGAGGCAATCATAGAGAAAGCGAATGCTAATACAACTTTTTAAACCTGCACTTGCCTTGAGGAGCCATCAGGAGAAAGACTGACACATAACACCGCATTCATATTCACAGCAAGAAGCGTTTGTCTGCAATAACAGTACGCTGCAATAGTCATTCAGACCGTATTGTTTTGACTGTTAACTCTTATGGAGAGCTCAAGGATGTGCCAAATCACTATAATCACTGAAGCAGGTAAAATGTGTCACATAAGTAAACTAAACTTGTACTTGAGGTGGAGAATCGTTTCGCTTATTTTCTCAAGCAAAATCACTGCATCCGTGAATGACCCTATTATGAATGTTTTTCAGCCTCTAATACTTTTTGATGTTTTATTATTACTAAGCATTACATTCAAGAATATCTTGGCCCGTGGCATGAATAGGTATTTAAAGGGTTGTACACCTCAAAATGAAAGGCAGCAGGCGATGTCAAACCTTGTATGAGATCTGAGCTGCATCTAAAATAATAAAAAAGTACAATATGCGATTTACCACTGCATTATAGTTAAATGGCACCTATTATGACCTTTTTACAAGATGTAATATAAGTCTCAGGTGTGCCCAGAATGTGTCTGTGAAGTTTCAACTCAAAATACCCCACAGATCACTTATTGTAGCATGTCCAAAATTTCCCTATTTGGAAAAAATGCGCTGTTTTAACTCTTTCGCCGCCATTGATGAGATATCTCGTCAATCAAGAGAAAATGCTTTCCCGCCAATGACGAGTATTTCCGTCTTTCTGCAATACCGCTATTATCCACTAGGTGGCGCCCTTCCGCAACGTTTTAAACCCGGAAGTATTGCTGCATGTCCGTGTCTGTTTTAAAGATCGCTCTGAATGGGATCTCTATGAAAAGTCAGTCACAAAAATGGAATTATCTCTGCTTTTTGCTCAAAATGTGGTGTTTTTGCAGAAACCTACCCATATTCAAAAGCTGAACTACTGAAGGTAAAAAAGAACTACTGAAGGTAGGATGAAACGGTTTTTTTTTTTTTGTTTGTTTGAAAGCAGAGGGTCTGTTCTTTCATTTGGTATATTGTATGTTTATATATTTGAAGAAAAACATTTTCTGGAAGGCATTAAACTTTTGTGAAAATCATGAAAAACGCTGGCGCTGGCTGGCAACTTTAAAAAAAAAAACACTGGCGGGGAAAGAGTTAATGTCTGTACCTTTAAATGCAAATGAGCTACAGCTCCTCACTTCCTTACAAACAGACAGGGAGCGCTTTCATCTTTCTTTTGCACCTGCAATTTTCTAAAACAGCGCTTATATACAAGTGAAATGGACTTGTATATATTTAGAATGATGGACATAGGATGCATTTTGATCAATGCCAGTCTACATGTCTTAATAACAAGAAACTCTATTTCTCTCTCTCTCCACACACACACAATAATGTAAATAATGTACTAAATTATTCCAGGAGCCATGCAGCATGATCATGACACACCACAGCAGTTCCTGTACCGCATGATCAGCCGCAAACAAAAAAGTATTGTTTTCTTCTAGACAAGTAAACATTTAGTTCAATTATCCATTTTTATTGTATGTCATTATGTCAGTATCAGTTTTTTCTTTCTACCATGCACAAATAAAAATGTCACTGAACTTTTGCGGTGTAATTGTAACAGTGAGCACTCAAGCACACCAAACCAGTAACTAAACAATTACTAAACACACACACAAAAACAGATTATCCACAGGCACTGCACCAGTGCTCATGCTGACAGCTAGACAGCTGTCACACAAGTTTGCAATGCAAATCAAGATGCATTTACTAAGAAAAATGGCATGAGAAATTTTGTCTGCCAAAAATGATCTGTAATAAAAATAAAAATATATTATTTATTAAGATTATTTTTCTTACCCCATAGATAATTTTGCTTCGGATTTGAATTGTTCTTTATTTTTTATACATTATTTATTGTTCTGGCAGCTCAGGTGCACAATATTTTAAAAAAGTATATATATTTGGCAGATATAAAGCATACATGTATATGTTTTTTGTGTTTGGCCATTTTTATTTTATTTTATTATTAATACTTTAACAGGTCAGGAATGTTCAAGGAACAACATGTTTGTTCACTTTCAAAAGATTTCAGTTCTGTTTTTGAATAAAGGGTTAGAAATGAATGCTTTTTATTATCTGATTAATCGATTAATTGAAAAATAATCGGCAGATTAATCGATTATTAAAATAATCGTTAGTTGCAGTCCTAGTGTAAACTATGGTAATGCAGGACTGTAAGTGGACGGGCTTTATCAGTGTGACCTCACATTGATAAGAGAATCAAAACGGCATTTCTAAACAGCTTGCGTTGGTTTAATGGGGATTAAAAAACAAGGAGTGGGTGGATTTTTGTCATTGTAGGGTGCCAACCAGGCACGTGCACACATAGACATCAAAGGGGGCTTGAGCACCTGCCCTTTTTATTCCTGGAGAGAAAGTGCCCTTTTTTTCTGGGGTGCTTTTTAAAAAAAATATATATATATGATCTTTATTCATATAACAACTGATGTCTGTCTGTTTCTTGTGTTTTTTACTTGTTGCTTATTTAATTTAACATTAATTTATTCAGGAATCATTTAAATGAGATTTAAACTCTTACATAAAGAAAAATAGCGGTATTTGTGGCACACAAACGGTTAACAGATGAGTCCCGCCTCCAAAATTCACATCGCTAATATGATTCGCTTTACCTTTCCTTAGTCCTGCCTTTCTAACTTACTTCGCTTTATGATTGGCTTGTCTACACTCGTGCTGCATCATTCGCGCTTCAAACGCCAAAGCTCAGCCTGAACCAGACGCGATGTCCATGATTTGCAGGCAGCTACCGGTAAGTGTGTGAAGAAAGCATTCTTATATTAACAGTTTTATGCACAAAATATGGGACACATTGTTGTTACACATAACGATTCAGGGACATTGTTTTCCATGGCAATCCCCCATATTAACCTGAAGAGTTGCAAACGTGTAACAGTGTAGTGTATGTAGTTTAAATAGACTGCTCATAAAATAATAAAGCACAAACAATAAAATAATTGGTAACTACAGTAGTAAGCTTTTTTGTTTGCGTTTTTTAATGGCTGTTAAATAAGTATAATGTGTTATACTGGAGTGCTGGAGTAGATTGGGAAGAAATCTGATGGTTCAGTATTTTACTTGCCCAGTCAGAATTTTCACTGACATCACAAAAAAGTAAAATATAAAATACAAATAAAATAGGCCTAATCTATATTTGTTGTTTCTGACATGTGTAACCCTAATAAATATGAAACCTAAGATTAAAGGTGCCATAGGATGTGTTGTCATAATATGTTAAATTGGTCTTTGACAATTACATAGAAGGTATGTTGCTTTATTAAGTGCAAAAATTATCAAGAAACGTTTTTACATGCCCTATTTGAAAGGGTCATGAATAATAATGTTGAGCTCTGCTCTGAGGCTCATGCCAGAAGCTCATATTAGTAAACAGACCTTATATTTTGAGCCTTTATCAGACAAAAATACATTTTGAGTAACAACTAACAACTAATCAGCTAAACGCTAGCATATTATATAGCATTTATTGGCATGTAGCGCTAACTCAGCAGTTACAACTCTGTTATTAGCATTTTAACAAATTTGTAATTAAAATGTAATTTAATGTTTTCAAAACATGCACATTGTGTAATGGCTTCCTTTGCTGCTCTATAAACCTAGACTACTAAGGAGACCATGGTGTCTGTGTGAACTGATTATTTCGTAGACATCTTTTGAAAATTAAACAATTGCGTGAGTTTGAGGAAGATTAAATTAATTAACTTTTTTTAATAATTTTTTTAAAAGGAACTCAGAATTGTGTTAATATATATACTTTTTGTTTAAAAAAAAAAAAAACATAATTATGAAAGGTGCCCTTTATTTCACTTGAGCCCCTGCCCCTTAAAATGTCTGTGCACGTCCCTGGTGCCAACACACATTGGGCCCCTATTTTAACGATCTAAGCGCATTGTCTAAAGCGCACAGTGCAACTTCTAAATGGGTGTGTCCGAATCCACTTTTGCTAATTTAACGACGGGAAAAATGGCTTGTGCGCCGAACGCATGGTCGAAAAGGGTTGGTCCTATTTTTTTAATGAGTAATGGGAGTATTTTGAGGGTAACGTGCAATAAACCGATGAGAGTCTCAGCTCTCATCCCCTTTAAAAGCCAATTGCGCTGCTGCTGTGTCTAATCCCTTTTTAGATGACGGACTTTGTAAACTAAAAAACTAAGCGGAGGATAAAGATTAGTTTAAGATTAATGTTAAATAATTGTGTTGTTTTTCACTTGTACTGAACTTGTTATTTTTTATTAAAACCTTTAAAACCCGTTTTCTTTTAGTCATGGAAGTAAAAAAGCAGGCTTTTAATTGCTTTAAATGTATGGCTATCCAATATCATCAAAAAAATAATTTACAAGTATGTAAAAAAAGGGTTTGTACTCTAAAAATACTTTATTTGTAACAAACAGTAGATAAAGAATTTACAAACGGCTCTCAGCACGTTTCAGCACTTGGACAGCGTCACAAGTTTTTTTTGAAAGCATTACTTAAAAATGTTTCTCATCTCACCATATCCACAGGTACAGAGTCATCATATACAATAAATCCGTGAGGTAGCATTTAGAAAAAAAAAACATTTAAAAACAGATGCATTTGTTAAAAGCAAAGCATTTATTTACTTACCAGGCTGCAGGTGAAGGAGCTCTTTACACCTTCCAACGTCTCATAATTATTCCTCATTTATGTCCAAGAGACTCAATAATAATCTTATACATTCAATCCTTTAATCTTTCATATTTAAAAACGTTTTTGTTCTGCTGCGCATTCATGTGTGTGATAAGCAAACGCGCGTTGTCGTCCCGTTTTATAGGCACACATTACTAACACGCTCTTTAAATAACAAAAAAATATATTGCGCCATTGACTTTAGACTTTAGACCAGGTATTTGTTGGTCAATGGCGTAGTCTATTTTAGTTGCCTCAAAATAGTAACGCGCCAGCCTGAACACACCTCGTTTTCAGACCAAAACGCCCATGGGCGCAAATGCATTTGCTATTTAAACAACGTGCTGCTAAAGGTGAAAATGATAATTGCGTAGGGTGGAAACTAGCAAAAGACACTTGCGTAGAGCCCATTATGTTCAAACACCTTGTAAAAGTGGATTTTGCATAATAGGCGCCCTCTAAGGCAGAAATCTGTAACTTCTTTGGTTAAAAAAAGTAAAGTTTTAATAATGGTTTATAATCTGAGATGTCAGGTATAAATTCCCAGGTCAGTTTGACATCAATTGACTATGTCATGTTATAGAAAGTTAAGCTGGACTGTCGCCACCAGCATTGATTTCAATATGTTCAGACTTCATTTCACTTATTATGCTTGCGTTTCCTACTAGGAATAAAAGGATGGTTTAATAATTTTTCAGCTATGATATCTCACCATGCCTCTCAGTAGGTATTGACACTGTTGAACAGTTGTGGATTTTATGACTTACAGCGTGTTATTAGCTCTGTTTACCTACATTGAATTGATTACAGATCGCTTACCAGGGGGTCGCACAAATGATTTTATCTACAATTATCCTTCTCACCATGTGTGAGTCTTCGACAGGCACTGTGTTAACTAATATTCAGGAGGTGGTCTGATTTCCCACCTGTCTTTGTTTCTGGAAACTGTAGGAGCCGACTGCTTCGTTCAGGGACGGTGACGTGGAAATTTAAGTCTTCACTTTGTGCGAGAATCAATTAGGAGCTATTTCCTTAATCTGAATGGTTTGTAGTGCTGGATTGGACAACATCGATATGCTTGTCAATTCAGATGCGAAAGCATTGATGCGGATTCATGTCAACATCTGTGAGAATTGAATGCGAGAAAGAAATGAGTGACATGTGCCAGAACTACTCTTCTAAATGAAACCCCTCGCAATGCTTTGTACAACCTGTGCTTTTAATAAAAGAAATCTAGGACATGAAGGCTTTGCAGACTTCAAAGAAAACATTACTTCCCTCAGGCCTCGAGCACTGCCAGCACAATGAAGAGGAAATGTTCGTCCTACAAGGTCCAGTAAGCTGCACCTGCAGCATGAATCCACGGTAAATCATGAAGATCAGGAGGTTTGTTTCAGAGGGGACCGTGCTAATGATCTGACAATATTATGAGAAAGTTATGAAACAAAGTTGGCCTGTTGGGTGTAATTCATCAGCGCAGATTTTTCAAAAGAAGCTGAGATGCTCTTCCCCTTAAAATGTCTTTCTTTATAAGATGACATCATTAAGGCAGTTTCAACCAATAGGTGCTGGATCTCTTTTATTAAATGCATGTCCTTGACAATTCACTGCAATGTATTTTACACCAATATTTCAGTGCCCACCTCACATGCATCATAATCTTGTAATGTCACATTAAATTTATTTTGAATGTCATTAAATTTCAACTTACATACTTAGATTTTTAAAAATAGTTTTACACATAAAGTTTTAATCCATAAAAAATCTGTTATTGAGCAATTTAACAATCATCAATACTGGCTCCTAACCTTACCGTGATTCTTACGGTAAGCTTATAATAACTGTGTTGAGCTGTCGGGTCGGATTTATTTAAACTTAAATTTTTTAATAAATTTAAAATTTAAGTTGAAAAAGCTTTCATTTTTTAGGTATTACCAATTGAAGTAATTTGAAAAATATTTTCTACCTTAAATTTCTCACTCGTTTTGAAGTGTTACCAATTAAAGTAATTTCATAAGCTGATTCCACTTTTGCTAATTTAACGACGGGAAAAAATTTGGCGTCATCTCTTATCCCTATTTAGAAAGCGGAATTTGTAAACTGAAAAACTAAGCGAAGGAAGAAGAACACCTGTTTAAAAATAATGTAAAAATATTGTGTTGTTTTCATTTGTATTGAAATTGTAATTTTTTTTATTAAAACCTTTAAAAGCCTTTTTCTTTCAGTCATAGAAGTACAAATATCAGGCTATTAATTGCTGTAAATGTATTGATATCCTACATAATCATTGTAATCTCATAAAATAATTTGCAAATATGCAAGAAAAGGCTTGTACTCTAAAAATACTTTATTTGTAACAAACAAGAGATAAAGAAATTACAAACGTGCGGAGAGCTGTTTCAGCACCTGAACAGCGCCATGTTTTTTTTTTTTTAAAAGCATTACTTAAAAAGGTTTCTCATCTCACCATATCCACAGGTACAGAGTCATCATATACAATAAATCTGTGGGGTGGAATTTAAAAAAACATTTAAAAATAGATGCATTTGTTTAAAGCAAAGCATTTATTTACTTACCATGGTACAGGTGAAGCAGCTCTTTAAGCCTTCTAACGTCTCATAATCGGTCCTCATTTATATCCAAGAGACTCAATAATAATATTTTACATTTTAATCCTTTAAGTTTTCGTATTTAAAAGCGTTTTTGTGCTGCTGCGCATCCATGTGTGGCGCATATTACTAACGCGGTCTTTAAATGACAAAAACAATATTGCGTCATTGACGTAGTCTATTTTAGTTGCCTCAAAATAGCAATATGCCAACAATGCATCAGATCACACCTTGTTTTCAGACCAGAAAAATCCTCCCATGGGCGCAAAATTGGGTGCAAATGCATTTGCTTTTTAAACAACGTGGCACTAAACGTGAAAATTATCATTGTGCTGGGTTGAAACTAGCAAAAGTAACATAACAAGAAAAAGAAGCTGCTGGACTGCTTAGACCAGTGGTTCTCAAACTGAGGTCCGGGGCCCCCAGGGAGGCCGCGAGATGGTGCCAGGGGGGGCCTAGTTTTATGACATTTTATTTAATACATTAATTTATCATGAATTCTGTGTAATTAAACCTATAAAATATAAGGCTACTAACCAACAACACTACTTTGTATAACTTAATGCTTTATTTAATTAAAATGTTAAGTTTTAGAACAGTTTTTTGTCATAAATTGTCTTTGGGGGGGGCGTGAAGGAATGCACCATACACAAGGGGGGGCCGCACGCTGGAAAAGTTTGAGAACCACTGGCTTAGACAATTAGAACATTAGTGGGGTTTCCATCCAAACGTGAAGCAAATCTTTTCAAATTTCGCAAACAAAGAAAAACAAACAAATGTGAATAGGTGCATTTCATCAAGATGTATGAGCGAATTGATAACCTAGTAACCAACTATAAATAAAAGAAGGCATGCTAAGAAAATGAAGACAGGACTGCATTTATTTTTGTTTAGGTAAGTTATTAATTTACTAGTGCAACTTGTAATTGCCAATCTGAATGCTGTGCACAAAAGAAGAAATGCAGAATTTTTATGCACGCACTAGCAGAAAGGGCATTATGACGACATCAAGCCCCATACATGGGAAAGACAATAGGCTTGTTCGACTTTATGCGGCCCTGCAAGAACCGACAGCTGGATGACATCAAAGTACCGCGAGAACGATTCGAGAAATCATACAAAGTGCAATTTTGTCTCGCTCTCGCTGCACTTTGACGTCATCCGCCTGAGAGTTCTAGCGGCACCGCATGATGTCGAACAAGCCTATTGTCAAAAACCACCGCAAGAAAAACCACCTCAAGTAGGTGTAAAAACTTTTTTTGTGAATTAAAAGCAGGGTGCAAGATTTTTGAAAAACACTTTGGAAAAGGCCGACTACCAAAACACACTTGTAGCAAATCAGCAGTAAGGGGCATGTTCCTATCCTATTGGGGTAGGGGCGTAGGTGTTTTCAAATGTCAACATTGAATTTCAGAGATCCCCGCCTTTAAGCGATTCAAAATTTGGCATTTTCATCACTCGTTTCCCACGTGTGATACCCAACTAAACATTACAGTTTTAATTCTAATACAATACAGTTTAATACAGCTCTTAATCTTATATTTATCTTAACACATCAAAACAAGAGTGAAAGAAAATGTTTAAGCATCAAACAATTACGCACTTCACCTTTGAAACTGTTATATACTGCTGGTACTATTGTAGCGTTTACACAGAGAAAAAAATCCAAGCAGCACATTTTAAACGGGTAATTAAGTTGGCAATATAAGCTCTTGAAAGGAACAAAAGGAATTCTGAGATACTCAAGGGCAAACAGAGAAGAGTATTAAGACATTTAGCTCTTAAAAGATTCCACATTTACTTATGTCTCAATGGCTTTTATTGATAACTTTTTCTATTTAGTCAGTTATACACCCCTCCTAACACACATTACACATTACAGTCTTGTAAACAATGGGGATGAGGATTTACTATAAAAAGAGACACCGATTCATGGAGGAAAACATCAGAAAGCGGAAATCTCAATAGCTGACTTGATGTCAAGATGAACGTTAAGTGCTTGTTTTTGTCTTTAGTACAAAAAAGATGACGCCTTTTCCAAAACATTAAGCTTTCTGTAGACCAATCATTGATTTAATATGACAGTGTTTTTATCAAATAAGTTTAGATTAAATAAATCATCATTGATTTATACTGCTTGCTTTTTTATTATCATATTAAAGTCGCCATGAAACGGAAGTAGCGGTTGTCTTATTTTCCCGTGGTGACGTATATCCAAGTGAAACGGCTTCTGAAATGAAGGAATGGTAGGGATGGACCTGAATTAATTCATTGAGAATTGACTGGACCGTTTAAAGTTGGGTCATGTTTCTATTTGCTAATCGCTGATCTTTTCCCAGACCCCGCCCACCTGCCATACCATATGACCAAAAGTAAAGAGGGATCGTTTTGAGGAGGGGAGGAGATTTGCGTTTTTGATTTAAGATTATGAGGGCACCTGAATAAAAAAAAATAATGAAGTTCACAGATAAGTACGGAGCACCTAAGGGGACATGGAGCAAAAATTAAATAAATACTAGTTTCACATTCGCACGTGATACTATCGCGTGCGCAAGTGAAACTATCGCCTGCGCACGTGAAACTATCGAGTCTCACGCGATAGTTTCACGTGCGCATGCGAAACTAAACTTAAAAAAAAATTCTGCACATGAAGGTTTCGCATGAGCACATGAAACTAAACTTTAGATTTTTTTACTCCAATGTCACCTTAGGGGCTCGGTAGATAAGTAATTTATAAAAAAAATCACAATATTAGGAAACAAATTATAGTTTTTTATTGCGACTTTAAATTTGTGGTCCTGCCATGTTTTTGTGATGTCATTGATTTTAAGTGACTGGAATTTAATCATGTTGTCGTTAGGATGCAGATGTAAAGGCATCTACAGATATAAACCAAGCATGCAATGTTGTCTACTACAATTACATTTAGGTACCATAGCCCATGGTCAGTTTGTGGCTCGCAGGTCTAAAGACAGCATCCCAGAGCCTCGCTAATCCTCCGTCTCAGCATTTCATTTCAGGAAGTGTGAACGACCGGCGGATATTAAGAGGGAGATTTAGGGCTTTAGGTTGAGGGAGTATCACTGGGAACTCAGGGGAAATGAGTCATTATCATTTTAATGTAAGCTTACTGTTTGAGCTGTGAAATTCAGAACAGCCAGAAAGAGGGAGAGAGTGACATCCATCCCTTGATTCTCGCTGTATTTATCAGCCTTTCCATAGATAATCCTCACTCTTAAATGAAAATTACCTCAGAAAAGTGGCATATCTTAAGATCTCTGTAAGCCTTTGACTCTGAGGACCTGTTATGAATGTGAGCCACAGGACCACTTCTGTTCTGCATTCACAATTACAAACATTTAAGATGTGAATTCAAGCTCAACAGTTTTTGTACACCACAGATTAAGCCTACGGGAATTATTCATTATAATTCATAATGTCATCATTTTAATGTTGTTCAGTAGGCAACAGATGCACACAAGCTGAACAATCTTAAAAGTAAATTTTTCATGGCCTTTGTTAGGTTGTATGGTTTCAGACAGAAACTTTTGTTGCACTTTGATTTAATAGCTGCTTTAAAGAACAACAACAACAAAAAAAAAAAATACATTTTGAATAATGTTTGTAACCAAGCAGACCTGGGGCACCATTGATTTCCATAGTAGAAAAAAAACAATACTATGAAAGTGAATGGTGCCCCAGATCTGTTTTTTTATTAATATTTTTCAAAACACATTTTTTTTTTTTGGTTCTATAAAGCAGCTTTTAAGTCAAAGTGCATCAAAAGGTTCTGTATGGAACCGTACAACCTGACAAAAGCCATTTTTGAAACCTTTTTACCCCTTCCCCCGCCATTGACTAGTTATCTCGTCAATTAAAAGAAAACGCTTCCCTCCAATGACGAGAATTTTCGGCTTTCCGCAATACCGCTATTATCCACCAGCTGGCACACTCACGTGAAAGAAAAAAGGTTTCAAAAGACTCTGTGTATGTTTTAAAGATCCCTCTGCATCTGATCTCTATCAAAAATCCTTCGCAAAAATTGAATTATCTCAGCTTTTTGCTCAAAAATTTGTGTTTTTGAAGAAACCTACCCATATTTGAGAGGTGATAAAATGAGAACTAATGAAGGTAGGATGAAACTGTTTTTTTGTTGTTTGTTTAAAAGCAGAGAGTTCTTTCGTTTGATATATTGTATTTTTACATATTTGAAGAAGTAAATTTTCTGGAAGGCATTAAACTTTTGTAAAAATCATTAAAAATGCTGGCTGGCTGACAACTTCTTTTTTTCAAACGCTGGCAGGGAAAGAGTAAGGATTGCACAGCGCGTGATGCATCTTTTGCCTTTGTTGTAACTTTTTTCTTCACTTTTCCAAGTGTCACCGCTGCTTTTTAAGGGCAGAGCTCTCCCTGTAATCTGTATGAAGAAGATTACATGGGCCGCGACCTTTATCTCTCTGACAGATCCAACGTAAAGCCTTTGTTTATTTTCACCAGCCGTCGTGCTGGCTGAACGGCCGCATTATTTATTTTATTTTCCCACATCATTATTTTCCCTGCAAGTTTAATTACGGCTTCCTAAATGAGCGTAGCATGAAAAACCGTACTTTCCCCAATTAATCTCATATAAATTAGAACAGTCCTCCCAGATGCATACTTGCTCGTTTATGAGGGCTATACCCAGCATATTTTATTGTTGTGAGAAAAACGCAGGAGGGTGGTGAAGGTATAATGGTGACGGGGCAATGCAGACTGGAGATAAAATGGAATGGTGCAGAACAGTTTTTGATTAAAGTCAAGCAATGGCTGGAAAATTCTCAACATGTCATACTTTGCAAGTAAGAGAGAAGCTTTTCACTTTGTTTTTTATTGTTGTGCCCATTTGGGGCAATTTGTTCTGCAGCATGGAAATTGGCACATAATACACATGTATCACATACAAATACACAGCATCAGTAATACATTAAAATAATATATTGTCAATTAAAAGAAAACGCTTTCCTGCCAATGATGATTTCCTGACGAGTTTTTACCGCAATCCATATTTTCGCTATTATCCACTAGGTGGCGCTCTTACACAACTCAAACTGCACCTATTTCATAGCTTAAAAACAACGTTAATTTGTGTATTTGGTATAATACAATGTGTTTGCATGGTTATAATTAAAAAACACATTATTTTCCACATACCGTATATTTTTGTAGCTCCAGATTTCACTCTCTTCCTCAAACGCACTGATTCATATACAAAACTCATCGATTGGAAAAGCTCTGTGTCCTTGATTGGCCAGCTAATCTGTACGTTGTGATTGGCCTGAATACCTCTTTAAATGTACTAATACACACTTAAACACCAAAGGAAATGTAAAATCGTGAATCGGACCATAGGTGCCCTTTAAGCATCACCTGATTCAGAAAAGGTAAAAACTCTCGTTTATGTTTTGATCATCATTCTGAATCTGATCGCTAACAAAAGTCATTAACAAAAAAGCAATTATCTCAGCTTTTTGCTTAACATTTGGTATTTTTGAATAAACCTACCCATATTTGAGAGGTGGTAAAAAGAGAACAAATAGGATGAACATTTTGAAAGCAGTGGACTGAAATATTGTGTGTTTATATATTTATAGAAGGCACCATTACTTTTTGTAAAAATCATGAAAAATGCTGCTGGCTAAATAAACTTCAGGGTACAGAGATCCTAGTGGGAAAGTCTGGAATGCATCATAAAGAAGTTAAATGAATTATGTACACTGTAAAACAGTTGGTTCAACTTAAAGGGACTCTCCACTTCTTTTGAAAATATTCTCATTTTCCAGCTCCCCAAGAGTTAAATATTTGATTTTTACAGTTTTTGAATCCATTCAGCTGATCTCCGGGTCTGGCGCTACTACTTTTAGCATAGCTTAGCATAATCTTTTGAATCTGATTAGACCATTAGCATAACGCTAAAAAAAAACAATCAAAGTGTCACGATCGGTAACAGGAGTGAGGACGCAATTGCTGGGTTCACCATGAAATAAATAACATTTATTAACAGAACGGAAATAAAACAACAGGTGGGTAAACACAGGAACATCCAACAGACGGAACAGGAACAGACACGAACGTCATGACAATAACAATGATCCGGCGACAGGTGAGAAACAGACAGCAGTATAAATACACAACACTTAACAGGGAACAGGTGTGATGAATCAGTCCGTGAATGTCCAGGTGACGTAATCGGAGAGACAAACAAAACATGACACGGATCACCGTGACATGACCCCTCCCTCTAAGAGTGGCTACCAGACACTCACATGAACAAAACAAACACAAAAGTCTGGTAGCAAGAGTCCAAGGGAGGGGTGGAGGGCTTGAGGACCCTGACGCTGCCGGCAGCCGCCGGGACGAAACCAACAGGACGGTGGGCCGGACTGCGCCAGAAGAACCGGAGCGATCGCTCCGAGGACCGAGGCAGGCGAATTACCCCCCTCCTGGGAATCGCCGACGATCCGATGCCCCCCGGAAGTCATCTCCCGTCCCCTCGCGGAAATGGGGACCCTCACTTCGGTAGCCACCCCGGGGAAAAGATCGGGCGTGGTCCGTTCCGGATCCCCCTACGAGCGGGACGGTGGTCCTCCGAGGGACCGTCGACGACGACGACTCAACCGTTGGGGGACCGCCTGGGCCGATCCTCCTCCCGCAGACCCGCAGGAGCGAGCGATCGCTCACGGTGGTCCCCAAGAGACATCGGGGCTGGTGGAAAAAGAACCCCGATGTCACTACTCCCCCTCGACGAAATTCCTGGGGGAGCCGCCCTCCGTGAACCCGCTGCGTCCAGTCTGGCCGGATCATTCTGTCACGATCGGTAACAGGAGTGAGGACGCAATTGCTGGGTTCACCATGAAATAAATAACATTTATTAACAGAACGGAAATAAAACAACAGGTGGGTAAACACAGGAACATCCAACAGACGGAACAGGAACAGACACGAACGTCATGACAATAACAATGATCCGGCGACAGGTGAGAAACAGACAGCAGTATAAATACACAACACTTAACAGGGAACAGGTGTGATGAATCAGTCCGTGAATGTCCAGGTGACGTAATCGGAGAGACAAACAAAACATGACACGGATCACCGTGACACAAAGAGTTTTAATATTTTTCCTATTTAAAACTTGACTCTTCTGTAGTTACATTGTGTAAGACAGACGGAAAATTAAAAGTTGCCATTTTCTAGGCAGATATGGCTAGGAACTATACTCTACAAATATATATTTTTAACGGTGTAGAGACTCTAAAATATAAAGAGCTACAAAATAATTTTTGAAAGGGCCCACACTGTAAACATAATGCAGCACAAAGTTAAACTAACATGATTTTATAAGTTATATCATCTTTTTTAGCCAAAACTTCAAATAGTTAGTTGAATTGACTTGCAAAACCAAGTTGAAATTGTTTAACTTAATTTTTTAAGTTAAAGTAACATAAAAATATGTGTTTATTTGACAAAAATGCTGCAAATTTTTACAGCAGTGAGAGCCAGGGACCATTTTTTGTATAAGTGCTGGTAACACAAGCCCAAAGGTGTTAAAAGACCCCTCATCTCTTGTTCCCAGAGCTGTGCCCACATCATTCAAATGCAGCCCAAGAGAATTAATTAAATTATGACTGGCCCTGTGTATTGTTGTAAAAAATAAGGTTAACTTAATACAGTCAGAAAGGTCACCACCCGGTCCAGAATCCCAATGAGCAGCTATAAGCTCTTGATCAGATAATTCGTCCCCAGTCCAGCTCTATGAGCCTCTTCCAAATTCTTCTACTCCCTCTTACGAAATAATTCTCCAATGAAACCTACAGCATTGTTAGGTAGTTGTAAAGTCTCACATGTTGAAACTAAAACTGGTAGAAAATAACTGTATTTTGAAGGCAAAGGGAGTCAAGGATAAAGACAGACCAGCAAAAAAGTCAAGGAGAATTAGAGCTCACAAGCCAAAACCACCAATGTTTTTCTCTCTTTGCATTTCTGTACTGCATGTTTCTTGTTGCTGTCTCTGGGTGGCTTCAGGTAGAGCTTGTTAAATGCAGAATAACAAACAGTGCTGTACGAGACCAAACACTGGGACTAATAATCAATTTTTACTCCTCTGGAAGCCAAAGAAAACATTGCACAGATGCAACTTTGTACAGTATGGCAAAAATACACAACTACACTCTTCAAAATAAATGTGGGATTGAAGGGAAGTAAATTTTCTCTTCACATGCAGGAAGGTAAGATTCAGTGTCTAAAGAAATAAGTGTGTGAAATAATTTCATTATTTTGCATAAATATTTGAGATATTTGCTCTTTTAAAATATTCACTCTTAAAAATAAAGATGATTTAAAGGCTCTTCACAGCGTTGCCACAGAAGAACCATTTTTGGTTCCTAAAAGAACCATTCAGTCAAAGGTTTTTAGAGGAACCATTTCTTTTTTACCTTTAAATAGTTTAAAGAACCTGCAAAAAAAGTTAGATTAAAGAAAAAATATTTCTTTAAGTTTCTTTATGGAACCATTTACCAAAAAACTTCTGGCAGCGAAGCACCTTTATTTTTAAAGGGACTGTAAGAAGGATTTTAAGTGTTTTATTAATCAAAATCAATGTCTTTATTCATAAATATGTCCTTGTTGGTGTCAAATGACCTCTGCCAGTGATCTGACTTTTCTTTGTAAGCTTAGACTTTCTTCTCTTCACTTACATTGAATGGCTAAGTCCAAGGAGACTTCCATGTCATTCCGCCGTATTGATAAACTATAATAGCAGAGAGGGACAAAAAGCACTAGCCTACCAACGCGTTTCCACAACGCGTTTTCATTCAGAACACATGAACTAGCTGAAACGGACAAGGAGATCAGTGATTACATAACGGCTACCGTAGTTGCAACACGCATTTGGAAAGGCGAGGTGCTAGAGAGCACTGTTCGTTTGAATGCAAAATACAATTTCACCACTAGATGGGGGTAAATCCTTTAAGAGTGCCAATAGACTCTTCGGAAGCACCATTTACGTTTTGATCAAAGATAATATATTTCAGTAAGAGAACTGTGTACAAATATTAAACATTCTGTAAGGGCTTTTTACTGTGACTATAAGGTAATTGGTCAGTGCACATTTCTGGCACTGAGGAGCAATTGTTTTTGTAATCCCTACATATTAATGTGTTATTGGCTATGCTACAATGACCTCATTCCTAAAATGTGCATTTTAAGAACTCATCCAGGGGTTCCCTGGGAATTAAACTCATAATCCATGAGTTTCTAGAGCTGTAGTCTTCCAGGGGTGCATTTCCCAAACAACAATGTATCTTACAGATTACTTGTTGATATGTTTTATCATTGTTTAAAAAAGAAGCCAAGCTAATGTAAAAAATATGTAATATTAAAATTGAGGCTATTAGTAGAGTGTGTTTTAGCGGGCAACTCACAGACTCTGTGCAGGCCTGCGGGCACCACGTTGGAGACCACTGCTACTATAAATCCCAATTTAACCCCTGACTATTGTTAGGGGTTAAATCCGTGTTATTTGCGGGTCCCCCACACTCACCAACATGAAGCCTACCATCCATAGAAATGAATGGAAACGTGTTATTGGCTTCATGTCAGTGCACACGCACCAGCCCCAGTGGGCACACTGGCACGGAACAAAAAAGCGAGACCTGCAGCCTATGTGCCGGGGCTTAGCCCCAGACAACCCCGGCCCAATTTAAACCATGTCTGTGATAGCCAAGGAATAATTGACTCCGGTTCTTTGAATTATTTTGAAATATTACCACCTTGGGTGTGCATTATTTTCGAATAATTCAACGGCCTGTCATCAATTATTCCTTATATTGTCAAATCTACACTAGCAGCCCTTAACAACAGCATTGCCTTTGCAGAAGTCTTGGCTTGGTGAGGCTGTTAAACTCCATCCTGGCACTCAATGGTCTTGTGCTCATACTTCACCATATGCACACTTTGCCGGGGGCTCATTGTTCTTTCAGCAAGTGGCTTTTGACCATAATTAACTCCACTTACATGTGCAATTGTGACCATTTTGTTATAAATAAGAGGCAGGTAATGAGCATATGTTGGCTTATAAATCAACAATCATTTCTGCACTTAACAACGAACTCTGTGTTTACGAAAGAAATATCCCTTTTCATAAAATACAGCAACATCTGGATCCAAAAGCACTTACAGGGAGCATTAACACTGCTGGAACGTGTGTCTGCACTGAAACATATGGTAGAAGAGCTCGATGTATTTGCATAAGTGTGAGAGTTAAGCTGTGAATAAGGCCTTTGATGTTAAGTTAGCACGTTTATTAATATCTACACAAACATTTCTTGTTGTACTTACATTTTTAAGTTTAGTAAATTTAAAATTACAATTAATTTTAACTTTCTTGACTAGTGACGAGTCGTTATAAATTATAAAAACAAAGTTAAAATAACTTAAGTTAATTCAACTTTATTTTTATAATGTATTTATTATCATTTTTTATTGTTATAATTTTATTTTTTATTCAAGTTCATTATATTTTTAAAATGTAAGTGCAACAAGGATTTTTTTTTTTTTGAGCGTATGTACATTTTACTGGATTTAAAAAAATTACTAGCAATGTCAGTTCTGATATCGTATTATACGATATTTTGGTAAAGCGATTTATTTATTTCTATTTATGGATAGTTCACCCAAAAACAAAATTTTTTAAAAATATTTTGGTGGGTCCTGAGATAGATTATACCTGTATAATAGTGTAACAAAAGTTTGTTTTAAAATTTAAACGACAAGAGAAAGCTTACATGGAAAATTGCTGGAAGTGAAATTCACCAAGTCACTCGGAATGAAAGTGTTTGCCATGCAATTAAGTGATTAATTAATAATGAATTGGGTGCCATGTGCAGGTCCTCTCTGCATTGCCGGAAGGCCGTGTTAGATGGAACGCTGGGTCGCACTCATCTTAGCTCTGATTGAAACACAATCCACGTATCCTCCTCCCTCTAAAACACAGCTGCGGAAAAGATCAAAAGCTCCATTCCCTCTCGCAGGAGTGGAAAAATAGAGGTGAGACACATTTCAATGAATATTTCTCTTTAATTTGAGATACACGACCCTGCTCCCACAAAGACAGAATGTTATAGATGAGAATTCTTCATGCTATAATGGTGAGCATCTAATGGGCTGAGATACAAACTCGCTACCAGCCTGATGAACAATTATATGTGGCAAGCATCGTCTTGAAAAGCGTGGCTCGTTTGGTGCCAAATTTACCAACTGTGGTTCTGTTCACGGCAGTGATCCTTTCTAAAATCTGTTTATAACCAAATTAAGAAAAATATCAGGAGCCCAGTGAATTATGCAAATTGCATTCAAATCCCAGCCGAACACCATCAAATGTGCTCTGTTACTAATATTTATTTGTTGATAAAGGAGTCGGCCATTGTGCATGGGTGTTTATATATATTTTTAAAGGGGAAATTTACATGAGTGGTTTTGCTTCAGGACCATAGTTTTACATTTAACAAAGTACAGCTGTATTTAAATCAACTGCTTTTTTCATTTAAATACTGAAATGTGCTTTTTTAAACTGTATATATTAAAAAAATTGCAAAATATTTAGCATACTTAATTGAATTTTAAAAATATACTTTTTAAAGTTTTGTTGTGACGTTGCTTTCTTTAAAAAAAATCATCAGGCTTGTCTTTCTTAAAATATTTGGTTTCTAAAGCGCTCTTGAAATGTAAAGATTTAGGCTCGACTAAAACATGCTTTTCCTTATTGTGTTAAATGTCTTAAAAAATATTTAAAGGGATAGTTCACTTTAAAATGAAAATTCTGTCATAATTTACTCATCCTCATGTTGTTCTAAACCTCTATGAATTTATTTTTTTTGATGAACACAAAAGAAGATATTTTGAGAAATAATGGTAAACACACAGCAGATAGTGACCATTGACTTCCATAGTAGGAAAAAATCTTTTGAAGTATTGTGATCAATGATGAAGAAAATATTTTGATAAATGATTCTAAGCACACAGTTGAGGGTACCCATTACATTCCATCATATTTTTTATTTCTACTATCGAAGTCAATGGTCACAAGCATCGAACGTAAATTTTGGTCCAAAAATAACAAAAAATAAGACTTTATTCAGCCTTCTCTTCCGCGTCTGTTGTGAGGCGCATGGGCGAAACTTAAGTCACGTGACTGCAGTGACGCGGGTGATATGTTATCCTCAGACATGTTTGCAAAGTTTTTTTTTTAAACTTACAGCGTGCGTCCCTCTCAGACTATAAAGGAAGCCCAGGCGCACAAAAAAACAGCTGGGCGCACCAGATAACACGTCAGCTGCGTCGTACGTCAGCCGTGTCACTGCAGTTACAGTACATGACTTTAGTCTCGCGCATGCGCATCATAACAGACGCGGAAGAGAAGACAAAAGACATAATTTTTGTTATTTTTGGACCAAAATGTATTTTTGATGCTTCAACACATTCTAACTGACCCACTGATGTCACATGGACTACTTTGATGATGTTTTATTACCTTTCTGGACATGGACAGTATACCATACGTAGATTTTCAATGAAGGGTCAACAAGCTCTCGGACTAAATATAAAACATCTTAAACTATGTTTCAAACATAGACTGAGGTCTTACGAGTTTGAAACGACATGAAGGTGAGCCATTAATGACATTATTTTCATTTTTGGGTGAACTATCCCTTTAAGTGTACTTATTTCTGAGTTAAAACTAAATGAGGGTTAAAAGTGCAGCTTCAATGTAATGTGCTAGAGATGTCTGTTTTAGTTTACTTTGCATAGTTTTATGATATTTTTTTCAGGGCATGACCTAGCAGTTGAAAAGCACTACATCATAAACAGCTCTCTTAAGTCACAAACATGAGTCACATGAATCTGCATGACGGTAGAATCACAGACTCAGTATGGAAGTGCTGTACCACCCACTGACATCAGCATGGGCTTGCAGAACCCGCTGTGTCTTGCTCGCTCGGCCATGGATGGCCGGTTCTCATCCGATAGTCCTGTACAGAACGTTTGTTTCTGATTGGTCTAGCGCTTTCGGTGGCCCGGTCCTTTAGTGTACGACATGATGGGAGAAGCCGTATGATGTATTTGGCCAGTCACGCTTAAGGGGTTACCACAGCGCACACAGCATGCACTGCTACATGCATCACTGTGGATTGATGTACTGTTCTCATCAGAGCGGTCGACTGCAGTGTGTCACGACTGTCTCGCTGTCATAGGTGTTAGTATCATATAGCTGGCAAAATGAAGAAGCTGAGGATAGTAAAGCTGTGAAAGATTACAAAAACATGACATATTCATTTTTTATTTATTAGTTTTTTTTTTTTTTTAAACATTATATAGTACACTTTTATTTATGTACTATATATTATAGTTTCTACACTCTGTAAAAAAAGTTTAGGTTGTTTTAACAACTTTACATTTTTTAAGTGTATGTAGTGGCAAAATGCAGAGACAGAAATAGTATGATTGCTGGTTTAAACTCTCAAACTAAGCTAAACAACATGTCATCATTTTATGTTTTAGCAAAACGATAAACTTCATTCTGATAAAACTGAATCTGTGTGTGTTTTATAAGTTGCTTTGGATGAAAATGACTAATAGCCTAATAATATACTGAATTAGAGATACAAGCATCACATAATCAGTATCTCACAAGAGAATCAATCCATTATTACGTTTTAAACGTGTTTTCCTGTAGCTCAATGGGTAGGGCATTGCATGAGTTGTGTAAAAAATCATGTGTTCGATCCTAGGGAGCACATATATTGATAAAATGTAGGCCCCTATTTCATATAATGCACTGTAAGTCGCTTTGAATAATAATGTCTGCCAAATGCATGAATGTTAATGCATTCACGGTGACCACATATAGTACACGCGGTTTCGGATTTAGCTGCATTTATATGACTGTATGTACAGAAAACAGAAGTAACCACAGTAACTGATAGGGTCTCGCGGTTGGAAATAGGAAAGGTGATGCAATAAGTTCAAGCTATTTGGTGTGCACTGAAAAAAAATGTTATGTTAAATTTACTTAATTTTTTAATGTCAAGGGGTTGCATTAAATAAATGTATCTAAATCCATATAGATTTATTAGTTTTTTTAAAGTAATTTCAGATTAATTATATTCATAATTTTAACTAAACTATTTTGAGTAGAATTTACAATTTTTTATGTTCAGTACACTAAAATGTATTATGTGCAACCAGATCAATTTAATGGTTTAATTTCTACATACTAAAATTAATTTTAATCCAATAGTTTTTTAATCTCTTATCCTATCTTAACTTTCATCAATATTCAGAAAAATAAAGCAAACCCAGTATTTCAACTCTTAATTTATTAGGAGATTTTTGCTTTCCCAAACAAGAGTCCCAGTAATGTAACTCACCATTCGTAACAAAAACAAATGAACCTGAATAGCTGGAAGACAGCAAATATTGTCTATACACAAGCACCACTCTTCTGAATGATGACAAAACTCACAACAGAAACAGAAACTCTTCTAAATCTGAATGATAATTGAACATTAAACACTAATATGTCTTACTTTTTGTTAAAAACGCATAAAATAGTGTTTAATTTCAAATTTTAGTCTCCAAACGCAGTCCCATGCCAAGCATGCTGCACTCAAAAAAATAAAAAGTTGGATTTACTTAAAAAAACTTCGTCAAGTGGGTTCCACATAGCTTTGTTAAGTAATGTCAACAAATAAAATGTTAGTTGTATTTACTAAAAAAGTTTGTGTAAAATTGACAATTTAAATGTTACATGGACTAAAGAAATCCTAGTAAAGTCACTATTATGAAACTTTTAATTGATGAAAACAAAATTAAAAATATTGATTAAATAACTCCATAACAACGAATCAATCAATCAATCAGAGTGCAGCTGCTCAATACAACCTTTATTTAATTACAGTGGATCAAACATATCACAAACATATTTGAAATGCAATGTAACATTTCAAACCGTTTGTTTTGTTCTAAAATATATCAGAACAAGTTAATTAACTAATACTTGGCCACTTATTACTCAGGTACCTATATAATCGTGCTACCCTTTTGCAAGAGGGTACAACAATTCTGCCAGAACAACAATTTACCCATAATACACTGCAGCATCATCAGCCAATGAGAGGCAAGTCTGTATTGGTTTTCTTAATCTGTTACTTTTACGCAACAATGTTTTATTGGCTGAACAAATAATTTTGAAGTAAAGCTGACAAGACACAGTCTTTTGTTGAAATTACTAAGTTAAATTAATCATATGCCGTTACTTGTGTTTGTTAAGTAACGTGAACAAGAAATTATTTAGTAAAACTGACTCCAACCAAGTTCATTTTTTTGACAAGTCCACTGCCTAGTTAGTTATATTTAATGAAATAATTAAAGTAGTTTCAACACAAAATTATTAAGTTAATTTCCTTCTTAAAAATTTGGGTGGATTTTACATGATAAAATGGAAGTTACATTTACTCAATAATGTGTTAATTTAGAATTACTTAAATTTTTTGTGTTATTTTTACTTTTTACATTTTTTTAAATAGAATTAACTATTTTTTAGGTAAAATTTACTAAGGCACATAATCATTTTTTTTTCAGTGTGGGCAAAATACATTTTAACAAACTAAATATTAGGGACGGACATAAATTCAGCTGAATGGTACGATTTTCTGGGCCATAATAAATAAGTCACCCGGAGAGTACAGGGCTGGAAAGGGACACAGTGGTGTCAAAAATACAAACCTCTTTCCCTGTGATTTGGTTGCACTGCCCTTGTAGACACACATCTCTAAAATGCATTATTAATTAAAGGAAAAGTACATTCATATGACATTCTTTCTCCCACACGCACAAGACACATAATAAAATCATTTGATAAATATCCATTTGGGTGGATTCAATTAGATTTCAGTCCTTATGGCAGTACAGTACAGGTCTCTGTTGTAAACAAAAGACACACAGATTCAGAATGAAGTGAGATTGAGTTTAGTTGAGATTACTATGTTTGTCACAACTTGAATATTTCAAGATGTTCAGTTCAAATGCTCCTCAATTAATTAACTTAACCCAGCAAGCACAAACCAGGACAGTGAAATGACGGCCAACTATACCAACTATATATATATATAATGTCTTCAGTTGAATACTAGATTTACAATAAGTCAGACGAGGTCTGCAGTCACCATATGGTGGACACTAATATTTAATTTATAAGTTGTGAGGGTGCTTACTGTAGTGAATCAATTCCCATTGCCTGCCAAGGAACCCAGCATGAGTTTGAGCATAATTCAAAAAATAAACCGAGAGAGAGAGAGAGAGAGAGAGAGAGTAAAAAGTAAGGAAACAAAGTGAGGTAGAGAGATTTGAAATAAAGTGTTATCGGAAGCAGAAACATTAATAGCACTGTTCAAGTGAGATGAAGTGTTTAGCATTAATTGCAAGCACAGATATTTGAACTAGAGCATAAAATTGCACACTCCTGTTTAACTTCAGTTTTTAAGAGAGTTTTATGCAGTGGGGAAAGTTGAAAATTATAAGTCACGTTGACACATTTTGTCAGCTTACTCTTACTTTTAATTTGCAATTTAACTGCAGTTGTTCCAACTTAAAAAAGCTGGTGAACATAACACATTTTCTTTTGTTTTAACTTTTATATGTCAGCCACACTGAAAGATTTCATATGTACCTAACCAAATATTTTTAAGTTGGTATGGAGTTTGCTTATAAAATGTTTTAAGAAATGTCAACAAAATATTGTATGATTTGTATTTCTGATGCATTCATACAGTGAGTTTACACATAAAATCTATTTGCTGTCTCCTTTTTAACAAGATCTTTATGGATTAGAAGGGTATCTCTGGTGCAACATGGAAAAGTTTTGTGGAGATCGAAATACTTTATTGGTTTGGTCTCAGAATCTCGGAAATAAAAATTATAGAAGGAAATAAAGCATCAATATCTGAGGCACAGTATTATATTGACTCAGTACCTGGACAATGTGCTACTGGTTTCAGGCAGTTGTTATCTGGGCTTATTACACGGCTCTCTGGAATGCTTGATTCTGATTGGTCAGTTGAGACATTTGCAGGTTCGTTCTTTTCAAATAATAACCGCTCCAAAATAATAACGCATAGCCGGTACTACTTGTACGATTAAAATCGCTCCGCGCCAATAAAGATTACTCTTTGGCGCCATCTTGTGACAAACACTGGACAACCACTATTAAGAATGGAGTATTTTGACATTAATTTTAACATGTACGGAAAAAACAAAACATTTTAACAGTGGATAGAAGAACGAACAACGACAAGACAGAGAGAGCTTACTGAGACTGAACTTGACAAAATGGAGCATGACAGCTACGAAGCCAACACAAAAAAAAAATACAGGATGGACATTAAAACTTCTCAAAGACTGGCTAAAAGAGAAAAAAATGGAGACAGACAAGTATGAAGCAGAGGATCTTAATAAGGTATTACGATCATTTTATGCATCTGTGCAAAGTTTTGCGGAAGGATAAAAATGTTATTTTAAAACAAATATGCCAATAAAATGTTTCAAATTCATATTCATGTCCAGTTTTTTTTCTTATGTGGCAAGTAGCCATGTAATAAGCGGGATAATGTAGAGTCAGCCGGTAGTTATCGGGATATAAGCCCCTTCAGTGTGATACAAGACCCTCCGCTTCACGTCGGGTCCTGATCACACTGTCGGGGCTTATTTACCGATAACTACCGGCTGCCTCTACATTATCCCTTACATAACAAACCTGAAAATGTCACCACTGGCCAATCAGAATCAAGCATTCCAGAGTGCCATGTAATAATGTATGGTAAAATAGTGCATTGATATTTCTCCCGGACTTATTTTACAACGTCCTTATGTTCATTAAGACATAAAATGCATAAAGCTTTCTCATGGGTAGAAAACATAATTGGTATAATTATGACTCCCTTTATACACATGTGGTGTAGATTTTATTTTATTGACCCTAATCTTGTAAGTAGTCAGACATATGTAAAATGAAAAATATATTGAATTCTCATACGCCCATTTCTCCTTCCGAATGTCAGCCTTGCCAATCAGCCATGCCCCATCTCTTAATTACAATTCTGTGGTTGTTTGGCAGGAGGTTAATGAAAAGAGTCTTCTAGTTTTAAATTTTAAATGAACAACCTCTTCTAAATTGTCTGACATGCTTCGATAAATTATTCAAAGCTCTTGTTTTACCTCTAGGGCAGATTTATAGAAAACTGCAATTAAGATCGAGCTGTAGTGCTGCACAGGTTTAGAATATGGGGACAGAACTTTGAAAAAATAAAATCATTGTTGCTAACCATTCCCAGTTGGAAGATTATCGGTTTCATTTTGAATCACGTGCATTCTGTACAGTACATGTTCACGCAGCGAGCAGAATACATGAGAATGACTGAACATGCATCTTGCAGTACAGCGCCTTACATGCTATAAAAAATGTAATAACCAGAGCATGGAGAGATTTGCTATGCTTCGTGCACAGCTCCTGGAAAACTATCCCAGCACCAGAAGCTCTCCGATATGAGATGCATGAAGATGTGGGTCTCGCTCGGTATAACACAATGTATAGAACACAATGTCACAGTCCAAAATATCATACAGTACCTTGTGTACCCATTTACTCTATAAGTGGGATTTACTGTACACTGTCCAGGAGCGGACCATGCATCCCAATGTGTCTTTCTTTACTTGTAACTTCAAGATCTGGATGTGCTGTGAAAGTTGTGATTCTAATACACTGTGTTAGACATTTCTTTGCATCCCTTAACACATCTACCATGTCTATTTGTGATTGTTGCTTTGTGAAGATTTTGAGACTTTCCAATGCGTTTCTTGCTTTTGAATAAAACATCTTTCTGACTCTGAATTACAAAACCGTCCTACCTGATGATTGAAGGAAAGTAAGCGCAATGCTCATGCGCGTCTTCCCTATAGAATACCAACAAAAATGACAATAGTTGAAAACAAAGAGCTTCTTTGCTTGAGCTTTCATCATCCTCTTTCCATAAAATCAAACAAACTTAAAAAAAAAAAGAAGCGACTGGAATTCGTCCAAACCAGGTTATGCCTTAATGAGTTTAGTGCTTGTAGACACTGCACGAGTGATGATAAACAGGTGTTTATGTTAGAAGCCGCTTTAACTAATGTGTAAACATGAAACCTAATGAGACATTTAATAATTAAAAGTAATGGTGCTTTCATGTTATGTTAAAATACAGTAGCAGTAATTACAAGTTTCACAGTAAAAGCATGTATGCGTGTCTTTGTCAGTTTTACAATAACAAGTGCACTTCTTGGCCATTGTGATGCTTTATGAAAACAACCAAAAACACAGTAATGTAAAATAACTAAAAGCATTACCTGCAAGAGAATATAAAAGTAAGTTAATGTAGGGATTTCCTGTTAGCAACAACAAAGCCGTAATGGGACCATTGTGGAAATATGAGAGTGGCCACTGAATAATTTCTGTGTCCGAGGATGTGAATAGCTCGGAGAAGATGTTTGCTTAGTCATTTTGTCATTATGTTAATTCCAACAGTATCCAGCAATTTGGTTGCTGGTTTGAATCCCAAAATGAACAAGTGGTTAGCACTGTGGCCCTAAGCAATTAAAACCAAGGTTCCTAGAGCAGGTTCTTCAACTTTTTTTGGTGCATCACAATAAATCAAATTTTTTTATTTTTCTAAAGTAATATTTTGGGCCCATTTTTGCCTTTATTTGATAGTATGCAAGGAGAGGACATGGTGGAGAGAGGAGTACGGGATGGGTGAAGGACCTCGAGCTGGGATTTGAATTCGGGATGCGGAAATCCCATCTGCACCATATCCGGAGCACTGCCCACTACACCATCGGCCCTGACAACAAATTAATAATTTACATTAATGTTGTCATGTCATATACTTTCTATGGGTAAACATGGTGGACCTCCAACAACACATCCATCATTAACAACCTGATCTCACGAATTTTAAACTCAATTGATTTTCTTATTTTCTTACCATTTTCGCATGGGTTTGAGGTTAGAACGACTTTCTGTAACATAAAATGACATCCTAACCCAAACCCAACTCTAACCCTAACGTCAGGTGACAATTGTTTAAAAATCCAGAAAAACAGTATCAATGAATAGTTAAAGTGACATCCTAACCCAAACCCAAATTATAGTTAAAGTGACATCCTAACCCCTAACACACACAAAATGGTTTAAAAATAGAAAAAACAATTGAGTAACCAATATGTGAAACTGACACGGAAAATAAATTAATAGTTTTTTTCCTCACAAATGTAGTGTTTCACTTCAGAAGACATATGTGATCCTCTCTGGGAAATCCATGTTAAAGTTTTATAATCTTAGGGCATCAACGTGTAATTTCAGTCATTGATTTCACATGGATTTCAATCTTACTCACGTTGACCTTACTGTAGTCAATAGCAAAGATATCAAGGTTATATTTATACAGAATGTCCTTTACCATGTCCATGATTTTATGTAGAAAGCAGTACTGTAAACCGCAAAAAATACACTTTAGCTGGGTTTTTACAGGCAGGGTCACTTATTAACCCAATTTGATAGATGTATGCGCTTTTTATGGTTCAAATCTTATCTCTCCAATAGATCCTTAAGGGTGTCATGGAAGTGTGTGCTGTCTCACCAGATGATCACTGGGGTCCCACAGGGATCGGTGCTAGGTCCACTCCTTTTCTCCATATACACAACATACTTGGGACCTTTAATACAGGCACATTGCTTCTTCTACCACTGCTATGCTGATGAAACCCAGATCTTCTTATTTCACCCAAATGATCCCACCGTAGCAGCACGTATTATAGCCTGCTTAGAAGACATCTTGGCTTGGATGAAAAACACCACCTCAAGCTGAACCTAGCTAAGATGAAGCGGCTTGTATTTCCAAAACACAGCCCACGCTACAGCACAACCTTCTGTATCCATTTGGCAACACAACCGTTTCTCCTTCCAAAACTGCTAGAAACCTCAGTGTAGTCTTTGATGACGAACTGTCCTTCTCTTATAACATCGCAAAGAAAGCATGATCATGCCGTTTTGCGTTATAAAATTTAAGGAAGATACGGCCATACCTTACAGAGCATGCTGCACAACTTCTGATCCAGGCCCTTGTAATCTTTAGGCTGGACTGCTGCAATGTTCTTTTTTCTGAACTTCCTGTACGATTAATTAAACCACTTAAATTGGATCAGAACGCAGCACCTTGGCACATATTCCAGGAGCCCAAAACATCTCATGTGACGTGGCATATACATGGGATGGCATGAGGAAGTAAATTCTATATATTTCTTCAATATAAATATTTGGCATTCTCGCGAACCAAACTTTAAGTCTCTTCAACTCGCTCAACGACTACCACAGTTTTTAATGATTCATAGAACACATAGAGCACAGTAAAGAGACCAAACCAATCCAACATCACGACTCAAGAACCTTTGTCTAAAAAAAAACTTGTCTAGAGATATCATAGTTCAAAGATTATCCCACAATAGTTGTTCCTAAACCCAAATGATCACGGGGCTTATACAGACTCCCATGGGATTTTGAAGCAACATTTATTGCTGTGCTCTGGATATTTCTTACTTAAAATAAGCCACAGCTTCAGATTAAATCACTTGTTTCGTTCTTCGGTTTGGGGCCCTATAAAATATTGATGACTCAGAGGTCTAACACAAAGCCCGCGACTCTCTCTAGACCCATTGTTTTCCAAGACAACAACATTCCCGTCACACAGTATGTCCTTGTTTATTAGACACTGTGAATTGCCTAAGGAGAGCTGTCATTGGTTTAAAATAGAGACGGCTCCTTTTGGTAAATTCATTTTTAAAAGCTTGCTGCTTTTCCGCCTCACTACCTCTACTCGTTCATCCAGACATTTGGAGGGCTGGTTTTATACAGGATTTAGAGACCCACCAGGGAAGGATGGGTATATACAAACACCCAGAGGGATCATGTCAACTGTAAAGCAACCTCAATGCCGTCATCAGTTTGACCAATCTGTTGTTCTGTCCCGTAGTTGCCAAGATAACGGATCTCGCAATCATAGGAAAACAATGGCGGCAATTTTACTCGGATTCAGCACCACTGACGGCTTCTCGTGTACTGTAAGCTAATGAACAGCAGCTGGTAAATGTGCTGAGCTTTGTGAAGGAGAATAGAAAATGTGTTTGACTAGCGAGTGGTTCTGCGACTCAGAAATGCAGAAAGGACAACTTTGAAGGGAGGAATCCATTAAGATGTTGAAACCATAACTCATCCTTGCTGCATAAAGAGGAAAATCTATTTTTGTTTCTGCTGTTTTTGGTTTCTGTATAAAGAATATGTTGTTGTCAAAGTTACTTCAATAACCTTCTGCTTTAGTCATTTCTTCATCAAAAGAATATCATCTAAAAAATAGATAAGACGTAGATGCATTGTGGAAACTCTTAAGGTTGAAGTATGGTCCATTTTTACGCATATGTGAGGCTCTGCGTACAGTGCACGTGACACATTTTTTGTCATATGCCGGATATTTAAAGACCATTTTGAAGTTGTGCATGCGTGCACAAGTTAATGTAGCATGTAGCCCAGAAGATGCGATGCATTTTGTTGCAATACACACTGCGTCGAACGTCTGCGTGCACGTATAGTCAAATAAGCTATGCTTTGCAAGGCTGTGCATTTGACCGTGGCCTGTACGTTTGCATGCACGTAAAACCACACTATACTCCGAGCTTTAGTGTACACTTTCAGTGTGTAATGAAAATTCTTGATTTTCTTGAGATTTGGGATAGTTATCGCTTATTTCAGATATCAAATTAATACATGTAGCTGTCTATTGTAAAAGTTTCCAGAGGAAAAGTTTTTTGCTCAGATGTTGCTTTTTCTAAACAGCCTTATTCGAAATACGTAACTTTGCCAACATTTATTCATTAAGTCGCTCCTTATACAGTACATATTGCTTCATCTTTTGGTTGGAGTGTCCACTAGAGGCACTGGAGGTGCTTTTTTAAGTATTTTTGGGGACATTTTGCCTTTCTTTGATAGCCAGTGTATATGAGAGGAAAGGAAAGCACCGGGTGGAGAGAGGTGTGCGGGATTGGTGAAGGACCATGACCCGGGAATTAGTAATGTAGTACTCGAGTCCGTTCTCAGAGGCAGGTCTCGAGACCAATTTCTGCTTGGTATCAAAGACTCGGTCTTGACTTGGTATCGGGTCACAGTGGGAGAAGAAGGACTCGTAATTTCAGATGGAGTCCTCGAGACCATGACATCCCATTGTGCAATGCAAAGATACTGCCATCACGGTACATTCACACGGGGCGTAAGCTTTGACGCTTAACGGAAGGCTTGTCTGAAGCTTGGCCAACAACCAATCACTGTGGCCGCAACACAAGCTCCCGTCTCCCATAAACGCAATTGGCTGGCTCTGCCTAGGTTATTTGCATAAGGCGATATGATTGGCTGACGCACACGTTGCCGCTTGAAAAGTTGAGAAATGTTCAACTTCTGCCGCGTGCAACGGCACTGACGCGGCGCCGACGGATCCACAATTCAGTTCGCCAACGCTTGACGTCAACTATTAAAAGTGAATGGGAAGCGTCAACGCTTACGCCCCGTGTGAATGCGCCGTCAGAGTCGTTTATTTATCTCTAGAAAAATAGGCAGAAAAGCATAGTCCATATTAAGACGTTAAGACTGCTCTTCTAAACAATTCCCAATCTATCTTAGTCTGTAGGCCTAACTGTTGATTATTAACTGGGGTGATATTAAATCATGAATATGAAAACTGACATGTTTTTATGGTCTTGGTCTCGACTCCTCAAAGCTTCCTCAAAGACTCCGTCTCAACTCGGTCTCGACCCTTCAAAGACTCGTCTTGACTCGGCATAGGCGGTCTTGTCCCCATCACTACCGGGAATGTAACTCGGGTTGCCGAAAGTGTGTCTGCATCATATGTCGGAGCACTACCCACTCCAACTTTTCTCCGGTTTGATACAGGTGTATTGAAGGTTACAAAGCAGACGAAACCGAACATTATTGCTATCTGTTTGCTCTCCATCTCATCTAAGACAAATAACTGAGATTTTAAAGAGATCTCATCTGTGATTTTTGTATTCTTTTGGGTTGTCTCACATATGCCAAAATCGGCTACATCCAATTGCACAGCTCGGAAGATTTCTGTCTCCGTATTCACACACAAGCCGAGACAGGAGCCGCCACAGTGACTCAATCTTCATTAATGCCCTCCATATCTGCCCGCTGTTTATGCCCTTTACTCTGCATGATGCCCCGTCCTCCTCCCCATAAAAACCTGCAGAGGTAAAGGCTAAGTGATTGGGTAACCGACACCTCTTTTGCAATCACAGCCCGCCATTTAAGACGCTTTCTCTAATCAGGGTTGGGTATTGTTCTGGTTTTTCAGCAGGCCGAGGACAGTGATTGCTCTTTGATTTAGTCTGCAGCGGCTGTTTGGAGGGATGCTGAAATATACCGACTGCCCGTTTTGACTCTGAGCTTGCAGAAGCTTAACGGCTTGTGCATTTTAAGCTTGATTTTCTCTTTCTGTCTTCCTATTTTTCTCTTTCTTTTTCCTGTTTTATTTTTGATAACAATGTATTTTGAAAGTAGATATTGTCAGTCACTACAGTATTAGTCTGCTTTATATCTGCTAATACTTTATTGTGATGATCCCTTGAGATTCTACTAACTTGTTTTGCTCTGCTAAATTGCCAAGAATAAGAGTTGTTAGCTTTTACTAGTTAATCCCAAACATATTTACCTTTTACATTAATTCATTTAGCATTCCCTTTTATACAAAGCGACATACAAATGAGAGAGCAGTAACATTTTGTCAGAGGAGTCAACAATAACCATATTCTAGAAAAGCCACTTTATGTTTATAAGCAGGAATGAAGGTAACAAAAGTACCAGCTTTGTTGAGGAAATTACTGTGAAAATGTGCTTTTTACAGCTACAAGCTACTCAGAATTTAATACAATCCATATAGTGTTCCTGGAGCTCAATTGGTGACGCACCATAGGTACGTTAAGATTTGTTTATACTCTATGGGGTGGTTTCCCGGACAGGGATTAGCTTAATCCAGGACTAGGCCTTAGTCTAATTAGGAAATATAACTACCCAGATAGCAATTTTGTTCCGGCCCAGCTCCGGCCCACACAACCAGTTTTTCCTCGGCCCACATACAACGAAGAATGACGGCCCTACAGTGGCCCAGTTCTGAATTACGGACAAAGGCCACACATGGGCCACAACTGGCCCATGTCTCTGACAGATAATAGCCCATAATTGGCCCAAACCTGGGCCAGAACAGGTTCTAACATCGGTACCAGTTCTCAGCCATAGGTCAACCATATTAAAACCAGCATTTAACCAGAACTTCCAAAACTGAGCCATAACTCAGCCTAATCTTGCCCAAATTATATTAATAAATAAATCACACGAAAAATTACTTTCAAATTGTTTGCCTTTTTATTAATCAATAGCACACAAGTCAATTACACTACAACATTGTATGTGTTAAAACTCTTCTAGTATAAACTGCCAGCAATAAACAAAAGTACTAGGAAAAAAGTTTAAAACAAACTGATAATAAAAAAAACCTTTGTGACAGTTACATTTGTGTGTTAAACGTAGCTTGCCCAAATTGCCAGCTATACACAAATACAGAAGTTCATTGAAATTAATATATAAGCATGAATAGAAATTTAAATGAATTACCATGGGTAAATACAAGTTTAAACCAAACTGAACTTAAAAGTTAGTTAATTAGAAACTTCATGTGTATGTGAAACCAACTCTACAGCCAGCCAGCCAGCAAAGATACAAGATCCAGTTAAAGTATACATGAATCTAACTTAGGTAATTTCAAATAAAACGAAAAATTAAAACAATACAATTCATAAAAATGAAACAAACAATCAAACACTAATAATAATCTAGGAGAAAGTGTTCCTATTCAGGATTGTCCTCAACAAGAAGTACTGCTTTCCAGCCTATCTTTTCTTCTCAGCTCCTCTTTCCATAGATGTAAACATTACAGCAGCCCACTGTTATATAAAAGAAAACAGATGCAAATCAATAATTGTTATGAAGCAAAAGCCATATAATAAAGTTATTAAAAGCATAATGATATACTTTAAAACAAACAGTTAGATAAACAATTAGAAGATGAACCTTTTAGGATGAACTGCTTCTGTTTTCTTCCTCAAGTTGCTTTGGATGAAAATGTCTGCGTTGAATGTCTAAATAAAATGAAACATAGCTTAGACCTTAAAGAGGTACTTTTCATTTAGATACAAAGCACATGAGCAAATGAGATATGTTCTAAGCATGTATTTAAAATATATTATATTAGGAATATCCCCATTATTAGTTACCAAGAAAATTAAGTCAAATCAATATAAATGAAAGAGAGAAGAACCATATACTGCACGACGTCTAAGGTCTTCACAATTGTTGTCATACTTTATCCACCTATGAGAAATTCAGCTTTGCAGATATAATTCTAAAGATTTGTCAAGTATTGATTTTGGAAGCAATTAAATTAACATTAAATTAAATGGTGGCCCTGATGTACTGTCACTAACCTGAATGTCACCTCATCCTGTCCTGTCAGCATCCTTGTCCCACCTCTTTACCTGAAGCAAACACAGCAGATGATTAACAGAAAATAATTTCACAGTATTCCATATATTCAAAATATTTGTATTTTTACCATTTTCCTTTGTTTTCAACAATGCAATTCGGGTAACTAAAGTAATGTTAGGCTATGGTCAGTTCTTACTCACCTAATGAATGAAACCACTGTCCAGCCCTCTGTATTTATCAGCTTTCACTGAAATCACAATGTGACTATTTAGCCATATAGAGCAATGTTTTGATATATAAACACAAAGATGCAAACATGAGCCTCAATATTTAATTTACCTTAATGTGTCTATTTGAATATACACCCCATCATCCTTCTCTTGTCCCACTCCAGAGTCTTCATGTCTTGATGAACACAGACACACTTTCATCAAAAAAAGAAAATTAAACGTTACAGAAATACATTTTTAAATATGTTTTTTTATATAAATGTTCTAACATCAGGAAGACCAGATAACCAAATTCGATTACTTCATTATAATATGATCACAGTTTTTCTTAACCTGATAGAAAACAGCTAATTTAATATCAATATAACGTTAATTGTCACACATTACGTTACACACGAATCACGTAAACGTTTGCATCCCTTTATACGTCAAAAACATTTTTATGATTGTAAAAGTTTAAATATTTAAGTTCAGGTACTTACTATCTTTCATCCTGCTGCCTTTGAAATCTGTGTGTCCGTTATGATTGATTGACGCGGTGTAACTGCTACTCCGATGGTAACCCCGCCTATTGGTTAATTTGATTGGCCGCCGCTCGGCTTCCGTTAACAGGAAAGCTCGTCTTCTGTTATGTGATTGGCCAGTGGCACTCGCCTTTTTTGATTTGATTGGCCCTCTCAATCATTTTTGACAAAGTGTTCAACGTAATGCTGAGTTGCAGGAACTGAGAAACGGATGACGTTAAAATACCGCGAGAGTGATTTGAAATCAGAATGCTGTCCATGATCTTTCGAGTCGCTCTCGCAGTACTTTGATGTCATCCGCGTGTAGGTTCTTGTTGCACTTCATAAATAAACTGCGCATCCTTAACGTAACGCGAAGGTTAACAATACATTTTGTTTATTTCTGCAGTATCTAACATTTGATTGTACACAATGATAGTTTTACTTAGTCATTGAAGTCAGAAATCTTCAGCACAGTAACGTTTATTTCTGCAGTATCTAACATCTGATTGTACACAATGATAGTTTAGTCATTGAAGTCAGAAATCTTCAGCAGGAATAAACTCCTGCTACAATGAAAATCGCGCAAGTTGAAATAAAAACGATCCATGGTGCTTCTCAAAGCAACGTTATAGAAACTTTTAAATTCAGAAAGAAAAACTTTTGGAAGTTCAGGGTCATTTGAACAAAATAATCTTGACCCATGATCTGAAGGCAAGTTTATGTAATTGAAATGTAGACAAACATTATTGTCCAAATATATTAGTTTCTTTTAATACAAAACTAACATTTTACTTAATAAAGGTTAAATTAACATTAAGATTAAGATAGCCTCAAAATCCTTAAATTCTTCTAATTATTTATTATAAATCAGTATTTTAAATGTGGCTTACAATCACTAGACTGATCTGGGCCAGAATCACTACACTGATCTGGGCCACATACCTCCCAATCACAACTGGCCCAAATATTATCTGCCATCATGGATCCAGTGCCATCATTGCCACACCTGGCCCATACTTGGCTGACATGTTGCATGCCGTTGCCGGCAGCACGCCAGCAGTGCCATCATGAGGCCACATTCGGGCCGAGTCCGTCTGCTATCTGGGTAGTTTTAACAAACATGCCTTACTAAAAACATTATTTGTGTGCATTTTGAGGCTAAACAAAGTGCACTGATGTATTTTAAGATATGTCAGTGCAAGTTGTTTTCAGTTTGGACAGCTCTTACATTTATTTTAGTGTAGGACTAGTCTGATCCCTGTCCGGGAAACCGCCCCTATGTGTCCGCATGAGCGTGTAGGTGCGCTTGCCAAAAATGATGCATAGTGGATGGTTGTACGCTTTGGGTGCATGAAACCTCATTTGCATGGCAATCTTTGTAACCACGCACGCTGCTTAGCATTCGAAAATTATTGACCTTGAGGTGATTCTGTCCTAACAGGCAACCCTGTGGCATATGTCTTTGATCAATCCATCCAATACTATTTATCTGACACTCTTAGTAAATTATGGAAACTTTGTCATTTAAAACACAAATTCTTTTACATATGCTTCAGAATTATTAGCTTATATTATTTGTTTTGAATGTACCACTGGATGAGGAATACAATACAAACCTTGAGATGTCTGTATTGATTGTTTTGTAAAAATGTTAATGAACATTAATGATGATGTTTAATCAAGGGTTGTTTTAGCGAACAGCTTCTATCGTCTTCCTTGTGTTGGTCTTGGACTCGATTGCTCAAGTCGCCCCCTGTTGTTTCAAAGAATAGTGCAATCAGCGGAGGCTTACGGTGCGGAGCAAAGCGCAAGTATAGACAAAGCTTTAGCGGCACAGAAGTCATGGGTAGTGTTGTAATTCTCGAGACCAGTCTCGGTCTCAAGACCACTTTTTAAAGGTCTTGGTCTCGTCTTGGAATCGACCACAACGACCACATCTCGTTTTGGTCTCAGACAAAGAAGAGTCAGAATTTTATTTCAAGACCACAACTGATGCACATTGCAAAAAAATATTTTCAAGAAAAAAAAATTATTAGTATTTTTGTCTTGTTTTCGGTAAAATTATCAAAAAATTCTTAAATTAAGATGTTTCTTCCTGATAAAGAAAACGACCCAGGAAAAGTCTAGTTTTTAGAGCAAAAATATCAAATTTAAGTGATTTTGTGCATAAAACGAGCAAAAAAATCTGCCAATGGGGTAAGCAATTTTTTCTTGAATTTAGTGTTTAAGAAAAAGGTTCAAGATTTTTATTCTTACCCCATTGGCAGATTTTTTTTGCTTGTTTTATTCACAAAATCACTTAAATTTAATATTTTTGCTAAAAACTAGACTTATTTTTTTGGGTAGTTTTGCTCATCAAGAAAAAGCATCTTAATTTAAGAATTTTTAGATATTTTTTACTGAAAACAAGACAAAAATACTAAGAAATTTTTTTCTTGAAAATCATTTTTTGCAGTTCACATCACAAATTTATTTTTTATCATTAATTTTATGCAGTTTATTCAGGTTTGGCATATGATGTTGGCATTATTTAAGCATTGTTTAAGTTTCTCCCAATGGCAGTTTTTCTAATTTTATTACTAAAAACACCTGCAACGTGTTAAGTGGATGGCAAGCCATGGAAAGACAGTTCAGATTAAATGGTTAAGTTGATTTCAGCTCTTTATTGTTTGTTCACTTTTATTTGCTTATAGCCAAAGATAAATTCCCACATATCTGCAATGCCTTTGATTATTTTATCAACTTCTCTGATGGCACACACACACCCCTTACCTGCCCCATTCCCTAACCCCAACCATCACAGGAAACTGTCTGATACCTTAGATTTTCAAGAAACATCATTCTGTTGGATTTATTAGCTTGTTTCCTCATGGGGACATCAAAATGTCCCCATGAGGTCACAAAAACACTGGTATTCCTATCTTTGTGGGGACAATTGGTCCCCCCAACGTGATAATTACCCGGCCGCGCCCACGCACACACGCACACACACACACACACACACACACACAAGAAGTGCCTAATCACATGCCTTTTCCACATTTTATCATAAGTGTTTTAATGCAGTGACCTGCACTGGTCTTGGTCTTGACTTGGTCTCGGCTTGTCTTGGTCTTGGTCTTGACTCGTTCTCGACCCTTTAAAGTCTTGGTCTTGTCTCGGTCTCGGCCTGTCTTGGTCTTGGTCATGACTTGGTCTCGGTTAAGGTGGTCTTATATATATATAAATATATATATATATATATATATTTTTTTTTTTTTATTTATAAAGTAGACAGTAAAGTTAGACAGTACATTATACACTAAATAAAAGTTAGATAGGATTCATACTGTGTATTCCTTTTATATTGCATATTAAAAATGATTTAATACCAAATTACATAAAAATTGTGTACTTTTACTTTTTTGAGTAAAAGTACAAAAGTACTTTTTACTTAAGTAAAAGTAAAAAATTACTAAATGTTTAATGTACTTTAATATTAAATATGAACCAAAAGCTTGAAATTATGAAATGTAGAGGAGTCAAAATTATAATAATATGCTTTGGAATGTATGTTTTCCAAAGAAAAACAATAATAAAGTACAAATACTTGAAAATTTACTTCTATGGAGGCACAAAAATACTTAAGTAGTAAGTTATAGTGATGATTTCCCACTATATGTAGCATAACTGTACCTGTAAACAGCAAGCGTTGGTATCCGTATATTGACTCATGCTTAGCTCACTGTCTGTATTCTTAATTAGGTGAATTATCTCTTTATGTGTGACAGAGAAGGCGAAAAATGGCAGATAATTGAGGAGATGCTGGAGACCTTTGATTACACAGCAGCATCCAGCGGTTGCACGGAGATACAAATCCCATTTCACCCCATTTGTGTCAAACATGTGGTTCAAATATGCAATATGATCTCCATAAAAAAAATCATCCAAAACATTTTACAATAGTATCTTTCAAAAAGGCACTACAACCTGTTTAAATAAATTCACATCAAATATATATTTTATGTTACTTTAACTTAACAAAGTAAGTTAAACAATTTCAACTTGTTTTTATAAGTTATGTTAATTTATCACAGGTCAAAATTTAAAATAGTATGTTGAACTGACTTGCATGCCCAAGTTGTTTTAATCAAATTCATACGAATAAGCCACCTTGTAAAATGCGTAAAAATTGCCATTAAATTGTGTTTGGCACAAAGTGTAATAAAAAAAAAACCTGTGTACATTTTTATTTTGTGGATGGAATTTTCATTTGATCAAATAAGGAACAATGTAATTTTATAAATATCTGTACTTGCAATGTGGACTAGTGCATCTTAAAAAGCTAGTGGTTGACTGATTCTGTTGAGTTTTAATACAGTCAACCAGATCATGGTTGTCTGTTGCATCCCAAACAACCTATCGCTCTCGACAGGACTACAAAATGGGGCATTTCTGCATGCAAAATGCATTCAGCACAGTGCTTGTGGGCCATTTGCCTAAATTGTTGAGTGAATCGAATTCTGAAACAACAAAATGTCCAAATCAACTAGCGGGATTCAGTCTCCAATATGAGAGTAAGTATCAAATCGGAGAGGTGAGACCAAATTAGTTTCTTGTCAGAACAACCAAAATCAGCTCTCTCGTCTGGATACTCTGCAGCAAAAGCCCTTGACAGCTTGTTAAATGAGTTCAAAGGGTTTTATTTCTAGCCTTAAAGCAATTTTGATGTGAACAAGGGTCAAGTGTCCAGGCGGTTGAGCGCGGTTAAAGGACAGTATTCTGGATGGAAACACATTTTGCACAGAGGAGATTTGACAAGTGTTGTTAAAAGGAGCAGGTGAAGAGATGTGTATCATTTAACAGAAACCTTTACAGGTATTTGGAGTGTCAAAAAAGCTGCTGCAAACTTGCTTTAGGGTTGAAGCGGAGAGAGATGTTACACTGTCTTGTACGGTTGTTGAAACGCAACAACTTAAAATCCTAATTGGTTGGCGTTTTATCGTGTTATATTTGTCACTTAGCAGATCTAATTGCAAGCGAGGCACAAACCTCACTAGTCACAAACATCTTAAAGTGTATATTGGGAATCAATGAGATTAAAGATAAAACACATCAATATTATACCTGAAAATCAATGCGTTTCATAGATTTTATACTTAAATTCCAACACAAAAAGAGTGCAAATTGTTTTGAGTTTAATAGCCTGATTTAGATTTAAATTCACAATTTAACTCTTTCCCCACCAGCATTTTTTTTTAAGTTGCCAGCCAACGGCAGTATTTTTTACAAAAGTTTAATGCCTTCCAAAAAATGTCCGTTTTTAAATATATAAACATACAATATATATGTCCGTCTCCCCTTTACTCCCTTGCTCGTCCGGATTTTAATAAAGCTCGGTGGGAATAGATTTGTGGTGTTAAGCCCACTAGTCGGGGGCGGGACTTCAGTCCTTAAAAGGGCGTCACTGCATCCACTTCCTAAAACATTCGCCGTCCCGTGCATTTTTCTCGTTCTCCCTAAACCGAACTGTGCAGAGTCTGTCACTGGGATGACGTATCTTCAATACGTATATGTATGTGTGTGTGTATGTATGTGTATGTATGTATGTATGTATGTATATGTATATATGTATATATAAATATATGTATGTATGTATGTATGTTTGTGTATATGTACATGTTTATACATATGAATGGCCCCTACGCTAATTGGGTTTTGTTTTTCTTTCTTCATGTCTCGTCCTTGTCTCCGAGGACACTTGAGACAAACAGACCCAGTTCCGGTAAATGTGAAAGTCGGCACACCTCTGACTCACCGGCAGACCGTCAACGTGATGCCCAGCTGATGCATGACCAACGACCACCAGCAGAACCCGCTTTACCTCCGCCTAATCTCCTTAATCGTTTCAATGTATATATAAATATATCTCCCAAGGGTTTTTCCCTCCTAAGACTTTTTTTACTTCCCCTGCTGAGTCTGGGGTTTTTTTCTCATAGGGGGTTTTTCAACCCGGGGAGGCAGCCTTCTTGGGCTTAACTTAGCACCCTCTTCTTTACGTTACATTAGCAATACGCACGCTTATAATGTTGATTCATAGCCGCAGCAAATTTAGCTGCTATCGTGTATTATGTTGTGCTATCTGTCGTTTTTCTATGCTTTCCACTGCTTCTATTATTGTAAAGCTGCTTTGAAACAATTACAAATTGTGAAAAGCGCTATATAAATAAAATTGAATTGAATTGAATTGAATATATATCAAATGAAATAACAGACCCTCTGCTTAAAAAACAACAACAAAAAAAAACAAACAACAACAATAAAGCAAACAGCTGAGATAATTAGATTTTTGTGAAGGACTTTTAATAGAGATCAGATGAAGAGCGATCCTCAAAATTTTTACTTATAAATAAAATTAAAATAAAATAAATAAAATATTTTTTGTTAGTTTGAGAGTTGATCATAATATGCACATGCACATGCTAAACACATGTGCTTCACAGTTAATTTCTGATTGAACTAATCTTTAACAGTATTCATTACTACATTAATCACCAACAGATGAAGTAGAAGTGAATTCTGAAGAATAATCTATAGTAATTTTGCCGAATTCAAGGCCAGCTGGACATCTCATTAAAGAGAGACATACATGCAAAGAGGGACATTTCTCAATTCTGCGACTTGATTATGTCATCAAATGTTTCAGTGGAGTATTCAGGCTTCATTTAGCAGCCGTCTTCTTGATTAAATGTCAAAGAGGCACATGCTGTTTTAGCAAAGCAAAGCTAGGCACACACACAGGACTCGTCGGCTGTGTGAAAGCGGGTTATATTTGAGTATGTGGGTGTTTAGCTGGATTGAAGTGCAAGCATATACTTCGATTATTTAGCCACTGTGCCAGCATCTAGCCAATCCTAAAATATTGGGTGTCTTTCTTTTTCATCATTTTGCACACGTGAATTGTATGTACGGCACTTGTAAGTGTCATGTCGCTCTGGAAGGGTGACATCTTTTACACGATAACACAGTATGTCTCTAGGTAAACAGCTTTCTCAAGACATGATTACTTGTAAGGTCAAATGCACTTTAACCTAAATGTGTTTGGAGAATCCACACACAAACAAACAGATGTGTGCATTGACAGTCATTGTTGTCTCTGTGGAATAAGTATTTGAAATATGTAGTCGTTTCTAGTACAAACAGTACTGCAGTTTATATAAATGTGTGTATATATCAAGTATAAATCGACACAGTAATTTATAATTGCAAATTGTAAAAAAAAATATATATATACCCTTGTGAAAAATTAGCGTACTTAAGTGTATTGAAAGCATACTTTTTGTGTGCTTAAAATAATAAAAGTATACTTTTTGAGAAGTGCACTTGCTGATAATATAATATAATATGAATTAAAGACCACTTAAGCGTAATTAAATGGAATACACTTTAATGACACTATTTATTAACACACTTAAGTGCACTTTTTACAACTGCACTTTGTAAGAATATGTATTTAATTTTAACTTATATTAAGTACACTTTCATCATAATATTTATAAACACACTTAAGTGCACTTTTAAAAATTTACTTTTTAATAATGTCTAATTAAGCTTAATTTAAAGAAAGTACACTTTCATCATAATATTTATAAACACACTTAAGTGCACTTTTAAAAATGCACTTTGTAATAATATCTAATTAATTTGAACTTATAGTAAGTACACTTTCATTATAATATTTATAAACACACTTCAGTGCACTTTTAAAAATGCACTTTGTAATAATATCTAATTAATTTCAACTTTTAGTAAGTACACTTTCATAATAATATTTCACTAACACACTTAAGGACACTTTTTAAAAATGCACTTTGTAATAATATCTAATTAATTTTAAAGTATAGTAAGTACACTTTCATTATAATATTTATAAACACACTTAAGTGCACTTTTAAAAATGCACTTTGTAATAATATCTAATTAATTTCAACTTTTAGTAAGTACACTTTCATAATAATATTTCACTAACACACTTAAGGACACTTTTTAAAAATGCACTTTGTAATAATATCTAATTAATTTTAAATTATAGTAAGTACACTTTCAACATAATATTTATAAACACACTTAAGTGGACTTTTAAAAATGCTCTTTTTAATACTGTCTAATTAAGCTTAACTTATAGTAAGTACACTTTCATCACAATATTTCTTAACATACCTAATTACACTTTTTAAAAATGCACTTTGTCTAATTTAGTTTTACTTAAATGTAACTCTGGTTAAATAATTAAATATTATTATTTTAAAAGTGTGCTTAAATATAATAGAGACTATTCATACATCTACATTTTTTTTATAAATGAGGAAATACATGTGAATAATTCAATCTGAATTATAAATCTGAAATGAGTAAACCAATCGGAGTGTTTAATTGTAAGCTCCGCCCCTTTTTTGCTTTCGGATCGCGTCTCAGTTCAGAGGAGAGATGCAGAGCGACAGAGACACTCGATCTAACGCGAGAGTGTTTAATTTGATTAAATATGACTCTTAAGTTCATATAAACTGAAGAGATCAGAATTTAACTTGCATATATTCAATGATACAGCGTGATTGTGTGGATTGAGCACTTTTTGAGCTTTCATTTTGACCTGGTGAGTTTGTTATAATTACCAATGTTATATTTAGTCATAAAAACGAATGTCAACACTTTAAATGTCATATCATTTTATTTGTTTAATCCATACGAGACAAAATAGTGTTATATGGTGATGTTATATGGGTTGGATTGTTCATTGCAGTGTGATTATGTAAAACCACATGGTGCGTTGTGTTCACTGCTGTTCGCTGACGCCATTTTGGTTGCACGTGCCTGTGAAAGACAAAAAGAGAGAGAAACACGTGAATGGACAGGTATTTGTCTAAATTGTCATTTATTATGATGATGGCACTTATGTATGTATTTTATTTGTTTCCTGTATTATGTATAAATGTTAATCATTATTGATACACAATATTGATTGTTTTTTCCTTTCGTATGAACATTCCTTGAGCTGGATTTTCCTAATTGATGGCGAGCCTCCCATTTCGACCTGATTGGATCACGAATCTAGAGGAAAGGACAATTTTCTATTTTAAATATTTTTCTTCAGACAAGTAAGAGGATACATTTCAGAAACTGTTTCCTTATTTTGTTTGCTTACTTTATTGAACTGAAACATTTCAGAAGCACAATTCTGATAATTTAAGACTGATCAATACTCCAATTGATAAGAACTTTGAACTTGAATACTGATTTCAGTGTGTATATCATTTGTACCATCTTTGTACATTGATTGTGACTGTGATTTCTGTAAATGAGAAGTAATTTAGAGCGTGCACCCATAGTATATATAGTTAATTGTATTTTCATTGTTGTTACTATTTTTTTGTGAATAAGGAAAGAAATAGAAAGGTTTCTCAATACTCAAAGTAAAATAATTTATTAATCAACTTACCTTCTGTCTCTGCTTGTTGCTCACTATCACTGCTACCTCCTCCTTCGTACCGTGCACCCTTCTGATCTTATTATTATGCCTGGTCCATAAGTAAGTGAGTTAATACCCGCTACATAAAGAAAGTACACTTTCATGGCAATATTTCTAAACACATTTAATAAATGATCATTAGACTGATGTGACCTACCAAAGACTTGTTAATTTAAAGTTCATGCAGTTCTTTTTTAGTTGTCTGTTAAAATGTAAAAAAATTATAACTTTGAGTTTATTTTTTTCTAAGGGATGTAATTATTCAATATTGATAGTTGTTTGTTTGATTCCAATTTAACAATATTAAAATGAGTTTTTTTTTGTTTGGACATATACAACTCATAATTAATTTATTAAATGTACTTTTGCAAAACAAAAAATCTGATTCATAATTTGACTACCAAACTGTTTTATTGTCAGTGTAAGCATTGTGGTTTTTAATTGTTTGCAATGCATTAAACTGAAATGAATACATATTTAATTAACTAGATTTGTTTTTCAGTATTTTGAGAAGTACATAAATATATTTCACATACAATAGAAGTAGTTAAAGTACATACTGTAGAAAGATGCAATGAAATCACTTCACTGCACTAAAAATCCCAGTTCAACTGATTGCATTTAATTTTAGATATTGGAATTTATTTGGCAAACTTGTATTTGAAACATTACATTTAATGAGTAATTAAATGTACTGTTAATATACATTAACTTATTTTTAATTTCACATTAATTGATTGACAGTAGATTGAACAGTGCACTTTAAGTATATTCTAAAAACACTAGAAGCAATTATGAAAGTAGATATAAAGTTGTAATAAAGTACCAATTAAGTTGTTCCAAAAAATCACTCTTAATGGCAACTTATTAAATTTTATTTCAACTTAATATATGATATATGTGAAATTAATTACACTTAATGTGCATTCAGTGCGCCGAAAAGATTCCATTTAATTCACACTTAAGAGTATTGTTAACAGACATTAAATTGCATTTTAAATCACATTAATTTCATGTCATTATATTGTGTAGTGCACTTTAAGTATATTTTAAAAACACTAGAAGCAATTATGAAAGTAGATATAAAGTTGTAATAAAGTACCAATTAAGTTGTTCCAAAAAATCACTCTTAATGGCAACTTATTACATTTTATTTCAACTTAATATATGATATATGTTAAATTAATTACACTTAATGTGCATTCAGTGCGCCGAAAAGATTGCATTTAATTCACACTTAAGTGTATATACTTAAAGTGTATTATTTATGTAATAAGTACACTTTATAAAAGTACACTTAAGCACACTTTTTTTTCACAAGGGTATATATATATAAATAAATAAAATAAAATAAAAATCATGTGTATTGCTCCTGTTTTCAAAATATGTGCTTGTTGCGTAATGTGAACCATAATGAGTGCCTGCTGCACACACGTCAACTGATAAAATCTGAAAAAAACGTTACTTTTCTGCTGACAGTTTACATACTACTGTATAGAACGATTTTAAGCAACTGACAACCCTGCTATAAAACCAGTAAAACCATCACAGAAATTAAAATTGCTTTAATAAAAATTCTAAAAGCTTTCACAACAAATACCATTATGAACCATTAGCTGTTTACCATTAAAACCATAACAAAATTCCTTTATGCAGTGTGTTCCTCTATTGGTTCCCATCCACCAGATAACATCCCACCAATATAACCCAACACATTACCAGTAGAGACCATTATTATTTTCATTAAAACCAATACAATTCTCATTATAACCATTAAATCCATTAGAATTTTAGTGATTGTTTTTATTGTTTTATTATTGAAAGCATGGTTTTATTGTAGTGCTGGGCATAGATTAATCTAGATTAATGTCATACAAAATATATTTTTTGCATAACATATGAGTTTGTGCTGTGTGTAATTATTATGTATTTGTGTATTTAAGAAACATTTACATTTGTATGTATATTTATTTATATTTTTATATATTCTATATTGCATATAAATAAAACGATATATACATAAAACATTTCATAAATGTGTATATATATATATATATATATATATATATATATATATATGTAGGGGAGAGCGGGGTATGTTGTCACACTTTTCACACTGTCTAACATTTACTGAGCACCATACATCAAAATGGTATAAATCTCATACCAAATGAAAGAAGGAAGTCTTGGGCACATATGTTGTATTCATAACATCTTTATATCTTATCTCATTACAGAGTTGTAGACTGTTGAATAGTGACTGTGCACTTGTGACAATTTGCCCCATCGGAGGGTAAGTTGTCACACTAGGGCGGGTAAGTTGTCACACTAGATTATCTAAAAATAAGAACACAACTACTTAATTGTGAATATTGATTTTAATTTTTAAACTCAAAACAAACTGGAAATATAAACATCCGTGCCTGGAGAATCTGGAAAAACAATTATTTCAATCCAAATAATGCACATTTCAATTAAGTGGCAAGACCACTTTACTTTGAACTTTGGTTCAAATGTTCTATGGCTTTCACATAAAACCAGATAACTGAATGGAACGCTGCAGATAACTTGCTTAACTTAACATGTTTAACCTCTGAACAAAACAGATGCCCTGTATGACTAATAGGACTCATCTCCAGAATCACAATTCTGACACACATAAATTGCCTGGCCTGAGGTGCAAGCATCATGGGCCCAATTGTTGCATTTTACACATTTTACCCAGGTCTCCTTTGGACGACTCTTTGAAAATGGCTCTACACAGACGAGGCAGAAGCACTCTTCATCATCTGATGATGACTCTTGCATGATTTTTCTTCTTTTAGCTGCCTTGTTTTTCATAGGTCCAGATTTCTGCTTCCCTTTCTTTTGAAACAGCTTTTTGCTAGATTGAGGCTTATTCTTTTCTATATCATGTTTTCTGAGCATGTTCGATGTGTTTGTTTGTACAGGGGCAAGTTGTCAGATGTGACGACTTGCCCCAAAGTCATTGAGACAACTTGCCCCATACTTACTTGTGTGCTAATGTTGTCTAAATCTCAAGTTTAGCTCATCATATCACTTTAGCTAAAGTATCAAAAGACACTTTACGGTCTCCTCTATTTTGTGCAAAATAATCATTTTAAACATTCACACCTAACAAAGTTGTATTGCATAAAATGTAAAGTGATTTTTTTTTACTTTTTAAGCAGAAAAATAAGAAAATTGTGCTAACCTCAGATTACAGTGATCTTGACCACATGTGAACAGGAAGTTGACTATAGAAGAAGAAGTCACATAAAGTGGCTATTTGATTTTTGAGATAGAGCCTCTAGTGTTGGAGTTATTAACAGTGTGACAACTTACCCGTGTGACAACTTACCCCGCTCTCCCCTACATGTATTATGGGGGGCCAAACAGGAGGTAAATAATTATAAAAACTGAATATATAGTAATAAGTTTGAATATATAAATGTAAATCATGAATATATAAATAAAAACCGTGAATATATAAATATAAGTGTAAATATATAAATGTAAGTCTGAATATATAGTTTGTTTATTATTATGTATTTGTGTATTTAAGAAACATTTACATTTGTATGTATATTTATTTATATTTTTATATATTCTATATTGCATATAAATAAAAACGATATATACATAAAACATTTCATAAATGTATATATATATATATATATATATATATATATATATGTATGTGTGTGTATTATGGGGGGCCAAACAGGAAGTAAATAATTATAAAAACTGAATATATAGTAATAAGTCTGAATATATAAATGTAAACCATGAATATATAGTTATACATTTGAATATATAAATATAAGTCTGAATATATAAATGTAAACCGTGAAAATATAGTTATAAGACTGAATATATAAATATAAGTCTGAATATATAAATGCAAATTGTGAATATATAGTTATAAGTTTGAATATATAAATATAAATCTGAATATATAAATGTAAGTCTGAATATATAGTTACAAGTTTGAATATATAAACAATTTATATTTATATATTCACGGTTTATATTTACATATTCATGATTTACATTTATATATTCAAACTTATAACTATATATTCAGTTTTTATAATTATTTATTTCCTATTTGGCTCCCCATAGTGTGTATATATATATATATATATATATATATATATATATATATATATAATTTATATGTATATGTATGTGTGTGTGTGTTTAAATATACATAATATTTACACACAGCACAAACTCATATATTATGCAAAAAAATACTTTTATTTTGTATGAGATTAATCTAGATGAATCTATGCCCAGCCCCATTTAATTGTTTATGTTTTATGATATAGTATATCTTGCTTCACTCATAAATTGCATGGTTAAACTTGGTTAAATTACATGATTATAATAGGGTAAAGCTATTAACTTATGACTAATGTTACAGTATACACATTCTTGGATAGGGGACCTTTGGCCAAGCCTATAGGACTTAGCCACAATGTGGAGTGACAGGGGTTAGTTGTGTTTCTGTGTCTGCTTGACCTTGAATCATCTCAGCATCTCTGTAATACAAATTCAAGCTAAAAGGAAGCTTGTCAGACAGCTTCAGTCCGGATGAATCCACCGCCACATACACAGGGAATTTATTCAGTGCTATTCCAGACTCTCTTCTTTAGGAAGATATTTGAGAGCGTAATGTGGGACAAACCAGCAGTATCGATCACACTCGATACTGATGATATAATACAATATTTTACATGTTGGGCAAATCAGGGCTTGTAGTTTTTATGCATATTAAAGGAATAGTTTACCCAAAAGTAAAAATTCTGTCATCCTTTACTTACTCTCATTTTTTTACAAACCTTTATAAATTTCTTTGTTCTGATGACGCCAAAAAAATCTAGTAAGATTTAAATGTAAATGAGCTGCTGCAAAAACAGATCTGATTCCTGTGAACACAGCCTGAGACAATAGTATCTCACTATTGAGTAATGGCAGCATACAACTCACTGAGGGTGGGAAATATGGCAATGCAGAACTGTCAGTCAGTGACCGTGGGCGGGGCTTTATCAGTATGACATCACATTGGATAAGAGAATCAAAGTGGCATGTGATTTAATGGGGATTTAAAAAGAAGTGCTTTCACACACTTTCAACATAATAAGGAATTATAACATGGCGGAAATTGTGCTGAAGGAAACATCAAACTGCAAAACAAAAATTGTAATCTTTCTTATTCTTAAAATAGGATTTATTATTTTCTTCACCAAAATCACACGATAAAGTTCAAAGCTACTGTTTATTCACTTATTTAAGTGTGTTGAAACAATAAGTCGACATAATACCTCCAGCGCTGTTGAACGGGCATTATATTACTCTTCCAGTAAAAACTCCCCCGATATGAATCTGCATGTGGTTTGGCTTTATCTTGTTTTGCTGGCAAATAGCTGAGGTTAGAAGTGTGATATAAAACTGTGGAATGATGGATCTCAGTTAAGCTTCAATATCAGACTCTAGTAAATCACTCATGTATTGGGACACATGACACTAAAGTCAATTTGATCTGATATACGACAGCTGGTGCCTCATATCGCCCCTGGAAGTTTGACTTTCTGCGCCTTTGCAGACTCATACTTGAATTATTTTGTCGTTTCTCTCTCTCTCTCTTGCTGTCTATCTGTCTGCCTGTTTATTGATCTGTCTATCTGGTTTATATAGCTTACATATGACACAACAGACATTGGAATAACTCTTATGATGAGATATTAACAAATCATGTCCTGTTGAATAATAATAATAACTAATGCAATGAAAGGAATTGTATTTAAGAGCAAGCACCTATCTGGCACATTGCACTGTGCTAAATGACTGGTAATTGTTTTATATATATTTATATTTTGAAAGTATAATGCAGTTTCAGGAAGATAATGCATTTTTTTCAGAATAAAGCCTTATTAGTTTTGTATGAGGAGATTAAAGGACGATAATGGTTTATGCAAATGAGGAGTGACTTAATGCAGTGACTGCCAATAGAAGTGTTATATTGGAGAGTGATAAATATCACCCAAATATAAATCATTTAGGCATTGTAGAGAAGTTCATATTATAAGCTACAATATTATTTGTCCACATATAAGAAAATATATGCGCTGGAAATGGTAAGCATCTCATTGAGTTTGATTATTCTTTGTCTTGCTCATGATATGATGCATCGCCTTTATGCTGCAATTTAATATGAATACTTTCCATTTCAGAATATTATAACATATTTACTCAGTCCCTCCAGAAAAACGCGATTATGCGATCGCATGATTCATTGCATATCCGCATATTTATGGGGGCCGCATTTGTTTAAATACGCTACACTTTTGCCGCATAAATTGCAGATTTCTACTCGGAAAATATGCGGGGTTGTATGATTTTATAATCCTCACATTGTCTTAGTAAAAAGTCATAGCAGAAAGTTGCATTTACCTCACACATGCGCAGCCAAGTCCCCTGTTGTCATGGGGATGTTAGGAAGTGACGAAATTACGCAACGTAAACATCAATGAAAAGCTGCACACAGTTTTTGCAAGTTCACGCAGTTTTTAAATCTTGTGTTGAAAGTTACAGTCATGTAATTAAAAGAAATGTTTGCAAAATTGTTAAAATAATGTCCACATATGAGAAAAGATAAAGGTTATAGTACTGTACAGTCCATGTTGAGTCAAATGAGACTGCAAATTATTGGACAAACGGTCCAAACATGAATAGATTTATGTGTGGGAAGCTATAAGATACTTTACTGACATTTTCTGGATAGCATTTTGAAAGTTCAAAACTATTGATCCTGTGACAACAGAGGAGATGCGGACTGATGGACATCCAGAGATATTATGGCCATACTCTTATAATTCATTCTTTCACCAACTCACTCGCACATTTCTATTTTGCATGCGAAGTATTATCGTTTTAACTTAACTTTTACATACTGTAAGCTTCACAGAAAGCCAAACAGAAGGCAGCAGAAAGAACAAAACCAATTTCCAAAAGCTTCATGTAGGGGTGGAAGCCCTGCAGATGAAATAGCTGAGCCCAAACCCCAGGGGAAATGCAAAAACTTATTCATTTAAATATTTCTACACAGCAAAAAATAAAAGTCTCTAGTCAAGGCTTTTCAAATCTTGTCTCTTGTTTAAAACAAAGAGGGAGATTTCTACTGCACGCATGTCAGGTGATCCATACTAAACAGGTTTCTGTCTAAGATTAAACTCAATCAGATGTGATGTGGTTTATTCAGGATGCAATGCACAGATTAAACTATTCACTGCGCATTACTATGTGGTCAAATCTGGCTTGGTCTAAGATTGTAAAATGATGAGATTGTGGGATGTGGCCATATTTGCTTTTAGGGAATCAATTTAGTTAAATCTTAAATTGATCTATATAATCTTAATCTATATCTTAAACTATGGGGAGAAGTCATTACAAGCATTTTAAAGTAAAAAGTAAAGTAAACAATAAAGTGAAAAATGGTCCATGGGACCATTGACAACTTGGGACCATTTTTGACCATATTATTATTATTCTTTTTGACAGTGCATTATGGTCATCAACAGTATGCAACCAAGATCAAACTTTGTATGTGAAAACATCATACAATTTTTTTTGTGTGTAAAACTGTAATGACAATATAGAATCAATATAGAAAAAATAATTTACTAATAACTACAAATAAAAAGTCAATGTTTAAAGTAGTACCATATGTTAACCTGGACCAAACAAGCATGAATATATTTGTAGCAATAGCCAAAAATACATTGTATGGGGTCAATACAGTATTGATGTCACGACTCGCTCACACAAAAAGTAAGATCCAAAAGCAGTTTATTAGGGGTGATCCAAAATCATAATCCGTACAGGCAAAAAGGTCAAAATCCACAGAAACAGTCCAGAACATAAATACTAATACCAACACAAACACAGAAGGCGATGTAACATATGACAAGGAATCCACAACAAAGACTGAACAGAAAGGGCTTAAATACACAACACTAACAAGGTGAGTGGGAACAGCTGAAAACAATGATCAATGATGACAGACAGGATTATGGGATATGCAGTTCATGACACATGTGGCAGTGAAGACAAGAGACATCTGGTGGCTACTCAGGGAACAACACAAATACATCATTACAAACACAGAACACAGTTTGACACTGTGACAGTACCCCCCTCTAAAGGAGTGGCTTCCAGACACTCCAAACGACAAAACACAAAAGTTCAGGTGGGTGGAGGAATGGAGGTGGACCTGGGGGAGGGATGGAGGGTCTAGAACCCAGGGCGGGTCCGGCAGCGAAGGGGGCCAGGGCGGGTCCGGCAGCGAAGGGGGCCAGGGCGGGTCCGGCAGCGAAGGGGGCCAGGGCGGGTCCGGCAGCGAAGGGGGCCAGGGCGGGTCCGGCAGCGAAGGGGGCCAGGGCGGGTCCGGCAGCGAAGGGGGCCAGGGCGGGTCCGGCAGCGAAGGGGGCCAGGGCGGGTCCGGCAGCGAAGGGGGCCAGGGCGGGTCCGGCAGCGAAGGGGGCCAGGGCGGGTCCGGCAGCGAAGGGGGCCAGGGCGGGTCCGGCAGCGAAGGGGGCCAGGGCGGGTCCGGCAGCGAAGGGGGCCAGGGCGGGTCCGGCAGCGAAGGGGGCCAGGGCGGGTCCGGCAGCGAAGGGGGCCAGGGCGGGTCCGGCAGCGAAGGGGGCCGGAGCCAGGGCGGAGCCGCGGGCGGAGGCCGGAGCCAGGGCGGAGCCGCGGGCGGAGGCCGGAGCCAGGGCGGAGCCGCGGGCGGAGGCCGGAGCCAGGGCGGAGCCGCGGGCGGAGGCCGGAGCCAGGGCGGAGGCCGGAGCCAGGGCGGAGCCGCGGGCGGAGGCAGGGACCAAAACAGGGCAGGAAACCTGGGCGGAGCCGGCTGGACCGGAACCCAGGGTGGTACTGGTGGTGTCAGGAACCTGGGTAGAGGAAGACAATAGAAAGAGGCCCTCTGGGCCAGGTTAAATAGGGCAGAGAGCTCGAAACTAGCCATCTTGGACCAGGCAGTGAGAGCAGGGAGCTTGGGAACCGCCATCTTAAGACAGGCATAAAGTTCAATACTGGCCATAGTCTTAGTGACAATCAAAAGTCTCTGGCCCTTCGGGGTGACCACCCTAACCGGCCAACGAGACTCACTCGGCTCAGATGACTCACTCGGCTCAGATGACTCACTCGGCTCAGATGACTCACTCGGCTCAGATGACTCACTCGGCTCAGATGACTCACTCGGCTCAGATGACTCACTCGGCTCAGATGACTCACTCGGCTCAGATGACTCACTCGGCTCAGATGACTCACTCGGCTCAGATGACTCACTCGGCTCAGATGACTCACTCGGCTCAGATGACTCACTCGGCTCAGATGACTCACTCGGCTCAGATGACTCACTCGGCTCAGATGACTCACTCGGCTCAGATGACTCACTCGGCTCAGATGACTCACTCGGCTCAGATGACTCACTCGGCTCAGATGACTCACTCGGCTCAGATGACTCACTCGGCTCAGATGACTCACTCGGCTCAGATGACTCACTCGGCTCAGATGACTCACTCGGCTCAGATGACTCACTCGGCTCAGATGACTCACTCGGCTCAGATGACTCACTCGGCTCAGATGACTCACTCGGCTCAGATGACTCACTCGGCTCAGATGACTCACTCGGCTCAGATGACTCACTCGGCTCAGATGACTCACTCGGCTCAGATGACTCACTCGGCTCAGATGACTCACTCGGCTCAGATGACTCACTCGGCTCAGATGACTCACTCGGCTCAGATGACTCACTCGGCTCAGATGACTCACTCGGCTCAGATGACTCACTCGGCTCAGATGACTCACTCGGCTCAGATGACTCACTCGGCTCAGATGACTCACTCGGCTCAGATGACTCACTCGGCTCAGATGACTCACTCGGCTCAGATGACTCACTCGGCTCAGATGACTCACTCGGCTCAGATGACTCACTCGGCTCAGATGACTCACTCGGCTCAGATGACTCACTCGGCTCAGATGACTCACTCGGCTCAGATGACTCACTCGGCTCAGAGTCGTGCTGAACAAAAAAGCAGAAGACAGACCACCCGCACCACAGAGCCATGGCAAACACGGAAAGCACTGAGTCTAAAGCACATACCTCTGGTGCCACTCTGAGCACAGGTGCGGGTCTGATGATGGCTCTCCTGAGAGCAGGTGACTGTGAGGCGGTGGCCACCTGGCACGTAAAGGCCGGTATAACCGTGACGGTCTCAAAAGTAGGTGTAGGCAATGTGACGGCCATCTTGGGAACAGCTGCTGGCTTAGTGGCGGCCATTTTGAGAACGGGTGCCGGCATAGACACCGCCCTGTCGAAAACAGTCCCTTCCACAATCGTGACTCTCCGATAAACAGGTGCGGGCATAGTAGTGGCAGTCTCAAAAACAGGTGCAGCCCTGCAGACAGCCACCTTAGGAACAGCTGCTGGCTTGGTGGCGGCTATCTTGTCCGGCCCCGCAGATGTGACAGTGTCATCCCACTGGCTACGATGCTCTAAGTAACGAGTGAACCCCCAGAAATCCAGAATCTCCAGTCCGTTCATTTCCCACCTAGGTAAAGGGTCATCCAGGCAGGTATTAAACAGGTCCTTCAGTGCTGCATCGTTATAACCTAGGCCGCGAGACAAGGTCCAAAAACTTTGGGCCAGACAACCCACCGGCTGACCCTGCTGGCGTAGGGCCCTTATGTTGCTTATCCGCCCCACTCTCTCTCTAGCAGTAGCGGGCGGACTGATCCGGATCCCCAATCCGCTGGATCTTTTCATGGTGGATTCCTTCTGTCACGACTCGCTCACACAAAAAGTAAGATCCAAAAGCAGTTTATTAGGGGTGATCCAAAATCATAATCCGTACAGGCAAAAAGGTCAAAATCCACAGAAACAGTCCAGAACATAAATACTAATACCAACACAAACACAGAAGGCGATGTAACATATGACAAGGAATCCACAACAAAGACTGAACAGACAGGGCTTAAATACACAACACTAACAAGGTGAGTGGGAACAGCTGAAAACAATGATCAATGATGACAGACAGGATTATGGGATATGCAGTTCATGACACATGTGGCAGTGAAGACAAGAGACATCTGGTGGCTACTCAGGGAACAACACAAATACATCATTACAAACACAGAACACAGTTTGACACTGTGACAATTGATTTGTATTGCAATTTTTTTTTGAGATGTTAAGTTAAGATAATGCATGATGATAATTCATATATATATATATATATATATATATATATATATATATATAAAATGTTATCATTAGTAATAGGTGTTGCTAAGGACTTCATTTGGACAAGGCAGTTTTCTCAATATTTTCATTCTCCTTAGATTCCAGATTTTCAAATAGTTGTATCTCGCCAAATTTTGTCATATCCTAACAACCTATTCATCAACAGAAAGCCTATTAATTCAGCTTTCAGATTATGTAAATCATCAATTTAAAAAAGACCCATATGACTGGTTAATTGTTTCAGGTTCACATATCATGCAATGGATAGAGTTTTAGTAACGTGCTGCATTGTGCGGAGCAAACCATTAAACTAAAAATGGGGGGATTAAACAAACTGAGAACAAAAGCTTCCTGTCTCAAAGTTTAGCTGAGAATGAAAGCACATTTCTAGTTTGTGTTTCTAGTGTTAAATCTGTGATGTGAACTTTATACCTCAGACTAACAGCATACCCTTCATAACTGTGCATCTTGAACAAGGTATTTTTATCTGCTTTATGTCTAACTTTTAACAAAATTCCCTTTACTTGGCAAGGCAGATCCTGACAAAGACCAGCGTTTGTTCTCTTATAGATGAAAAACTTTATTTATAAGTCTCTGTTAGTGTTTTTCTCCCCATCACTTTCTCTTCCATTTTTAGCTGTAAACACCACGAATAGGTGCCTACAAAGGTATCAGATTTAAAAGCCCCTGTTTTTGCCCCAAAGCAATGCTTTGAATTTTTTAGGGGTGCATTACTAAATGTCTTTTTGGATAGTGTATTTTCCTCTTCTGCATTGTATGCTATTAATAGAGCTGTGAAACGACAGCGATAAATGGGTCACGATGAAACAACAGCACATTCGATGGTGTTCCTCGACAATTTTAAAACCTTTGCGTTAATGAGGTAGTGCGAGACTAACGCTCTACCAGGCATCTGCTGCACCGAATGCTTAACCAGAGACAGAGAAATGACAGAAATCTATAAAGATGGATGCATGAGTACAGATTAAAGGATTACTGCACTTTCTTAAAAAAAAAAATCCTGATAATTTATTCCCCCCATGTCATCCAAGATGCAGATATGTAGATAGATGTAATAAGACCAAGTCTAAGTCAAGGTTTGAGCCATTAGTCATGAATCCAAATCAAACCCCATTTCAATATTGCGAGCATTTTAAGTTAACTGCTGGTTAATTGTATAAACCCTGTGTCAAAGTACAAGTAAGTCTTTCTTTGTTGAGACAAGAACAAAATAAGTTTTTTGGGGGAAACATTCTAGGATTTTTCTACCTATCAGTTACCGTTTAAATGCAGGAAAGAGTTAAATTGAGAAAAATCCTGGCATTTTGTTCTTAAAAAACGTAATTTCTTCTCGACTGAACAAAGAAAGACATCAACATTTTGGATGACATGGGGGTGAGTAAATTATCAAGATTTTTTTTTAAAGAAAATTGAGTAATCCTTTAAGGATGAAATAAGATTGCAAAGAATCAGAGGCCAAACAAAATACTGCCAAGAAATTGTAAGGAAAGTGTGTTATTAATAAGACCAGGTCTAAGTCAAGGTTTGATTCATTGGTCGTGAATCCAAATCAAACCCCATTTCAATATTTCAAGCAATATTTTAGTTAACTGCTGGTTAGTTGTATAAACCCTCTCAAAGATTAATTCTTATCCTTATTCATCCTTATTCGTTCAGCCTAACCCATACATATATATTTAAATTGTGAGATCTTTTTAGTTTTTTATGTAGAGGCATAATAGCCTAAATAATACATGAACTCTTCATTTGGCATGTACATTATAAGGTAGTTTAGACCAGGGATTTCAACTCCAGTCCCCTTGTATTTAATTTGATAATAGGCTTACATGTTTTTATGCTGAGATACAGCTGTTTATAATGGATTACAATCCATAAATACTTGGCATTTTCAAGACAAGCATGTTATTTTATTTATTTTTTTAAGGTTTGAGGAACAAAAAACTAATAAAACCAGAGGGACTGACTGTGATGTAATCGACTGAAACAATGCCGAGATCTGATGCAATAGGTTTAATCTTAAAATGTTTAATATTAAAATGTATTTTGGTAACATTTTATATTATAATCTCATTAAGCTAACATGAATTTACAATTATTCTAAATATTGTTTGCAAATAATTTTAAAGTATTAATGAATTTGGGTTAATATTAGTTAAAACCAAAATATGTTGGTTACTGTTTGTTTATATGCTAGTTCATTTTTGATTATATAATACGAACAGATACAACTTAGTTGTACTAAAAGTACTAATAAAAGTTGAATTTAACGTTAAATGCAGTAGAAGATTTGTCTAATTTAACTAATAACTAATGGAAACGTAATAAAAAATAAAATAACATTTTCCATTTTGTTTTTGGAGCTCGAGCCGAGCCTTGGGTTCGATCCAACTTTAACCCTTTAGGTGTCACCGCACCCTTTTGAGTCTCGTAATTGTTCCTCATTTATGTCCTAGAGACTCAATAATAATCTTTTATGTTTTAATAATTTCTTTTTTCATATTTAAAAACGTTTGTGTGCTGCTGCGCATCCATGTGTGTGATAAGCAAACGCGCATTGTCGTCCCGTTTATAGGACGTGCTCTCTAAATAACAACAACAATATTGCGCCATTGACTTTAGACTTTAGACCAAGTTTTAGTTAAAACACCTGAACCAACTCATCAGCCTCCTTCCAGAATATTTCCCTAATGATTGATTCAAATCAGGTGTGTTAATTAAGGAGACATCTAAAACATTCTGGAAGGGGGTCCTCGAGGACCAGGATTGAGAAACACTGGCGTAGTCTATTTTAGTTGCCTCAAAATAGCAATGTGCCAACAATGTGCCTGAACACACCTCGTTTTCAGACCAGAACGCCCATGGGCGCAAAAATTGGGTGCAATTGTTCCCTTTAAAAAGATCCTATGTACCATTTAGGTACCAATATGTACGCTTGTGGTACTATATGCACTCTTCAGGTGCAAAAGTGTCATTTTTAACGTACCGCTTTACAGCTTTATTTGAGAGTGCACGCTAAGTAATAGGATTTTTAGCATTTTAATTCTGACCTTTCTACTAATGGAATATAATGTAACACACTTAATACAGATATGTAAATGAAGACGCTTCTAGCAACACATGCATTGCATTGTGTGTCAAACAGTTAAGAGTACAATTTTTAATGCAGTTCAAGTATGCTTATGGTAAAAAAATGTCATTTGCATAGTTTGGCCGAGGATTTATGTCTACATTTGTATACCTGCATAGAGTATGAATCTTACCTCTTGGTATAGGTTTTAAGAAAGATCTTAGGATTGAAAGCAACATCTCGTCCCCATCACCTCTGCGTAATGGGCAACCTTCCAATATTCCTTCCTAGCTTCTCTTTAAGCTCGTGTGCTTGACTTTAAAGATAAGATAGATTGTATGTGTGGTTGAAACAGATATGGGAGAATTTGCAGTCAATCCATTCTTGCATTCGCTTACCTTAAAGAGAAAAGAATCAGTTATGTGAAGTAAACAAAATAAATATTTTTATTCTTCTTTAATGAATGGAAAGGTCAAATGTCTTGAGGCTAATGTTAACAAGGTAAAAACCACAACAATCCTAAAGAAGGGAGAATTGGCAGGGATATATCACTAATGCATAAGAATTGTTGCTTCTTGTGTTTGGAGGAAGAATGATGGTGGTGGAGATTTATATGTTGGGTCAAGCTGGAATAGTGAGCGGTTAGTTTGTGTACAGATTTGGAGCCTCTCTTTTTTAGTGTTTGTTATGGGTAATGAATTCAGAAGCGGGTTAAGCAATGTGCTTTTGGCAGATTGATCGTTCCTGGGAATCAGAGATGACTTCGCTTGCACTTATCCCGAGAAACACAATAATGTTTCTCATCACAATGGATAATCTCAGAGATTTTCGTTCTTTTAGCATCATGGATTGTCGGCAGCGACAAGTGACAAACTATCTCACCACAAAGAAGGCTGGTCAGGTGCACGGATAAAAGTCTTTATTGAAAAAAAAGAAAAGAAAAGCAAGAACAGAGAATGTGTGACAAACGTCTCCAAAGGCTTGGCATGATTTTCCTCCAAAGCAGGTGGATGGGAGAGAGCCACGTTTGTAGCGTTTGACACATTGTTTAGCCGGCTGTCAGCGTGCTCAGAATTGTCTAGCAAATAAAACAACATATTCGATTCATAAGAGCAGATTATACGTTGTTAAGTCCTGTGCCCGATTCAGCTTAACCAATCAAAGGGTTATGACTTTTTATGTTGGAATATGTTTATGGTTATTTTTTGGATAAATCTGAGAAAACACTTCTTGTTGATTGCTGTGATACTCTAAGGCTCAGATGTGCTTAAATAGTTTTGAGTGGTATTTATTTGAGGTGTAAAACAGGCACTGCACCAACAGCTAACACATTAGCATGGCACATATACAATATTGTTACAAATGTCATTGGGACACCAAAACAGGCTGAGGTGTGTTACTATAACCTTTGCTTCATTTTATTCAGATCCTGGCATTTTGTTTTATAGCCTACCATGTCTTAACCCAACCCAGTCTCACCCCATTTCGTCAATATTTGACGACACTTGACCATTCGTCATATGTTGACGTGAAGGGTATACCTTTCGCGTCATTTTTTGACGAACTGGGGACTTCAATACTATTACGTCCGTTGCATTCTCTTTCCTATTTTATTACCATTTGCGCGTCGGTTTAGGGTTAGATTTACATAATGACATCCCTACCCAAACCTAACTCTAACCCCAACGCCAGGTGACAACTGTTTCTAACCCCAACGCCAGGTGACAACTGTTTAATTTCGCGTACACTGTTTAATTTCGCGTACACTGTTTAATTTTGCGTAATCTAACCCTAAACCGACGCGCAAATGGTAATAAAATAGGAAAGAGAATGCAACGGACGTAATAGTATTGAAGTCCCCAGTTCGTCAAAAAATGTCAACATATGACGAATGGTCAAGTGTCGTCAAATATTGACGAAATGGGGTGAGACTGTGTTACTTAACCAAATACAATGAGACAGAATTTTTTTTCAATTGCTTGGTTTATTATTTCAGAATCACACTTGGCAGACCTAAAATCCAAAATCCTGCCTCTAATAACTGCATTTAACATAAGATTTTGTCACGCATAGGCAGGGCTTTAAACCAGATTTTTTTCCACAATTGGTTCGTTCAGAACAGAAACAGTTTCACGTTTCCGGTTTTCGGTTCAACTCTAAAATTGACGTTCCTGAACTGGTTAGAACAAACAAACAAAGTTTCTGAACCAGTTAATAACATTCTATTTCAGCTGTGGGACATACAAATAAGTAGGCTGATCATTAGGACATTAAACTTAACTCTTTCACCGCCATTGACGAGATATCTCGTCAATTAAGAGAAAACACTTCCCCGCCAATGACGAGATTTTCCGTCTTTCTGCAATTCCGCAACTTTTAAAACCCAGAAGTATTGCCCTATGGCAAGCGGATGCATGTCCGTGTCTGTTTTAAAGATCGCTCTGAATGGGATCTCTATGAAAAGTCCGTCACAAAAATGGAATTATCTCTGCTTTTTGCTCAAAATGTGGTGTTTTTGCAGAAACCTACCCATATTCAAAAGCTGATTACAAAAGAACCACTCAAGGTAGGATTAAACGTTTTTTTTTTTTTTTTTTTGAAAGCAGAGGGTCTGTTCTTTCATTTGGTATATTTTATGTTTATATATTTAAAGAAGAACATTTTCTGGAAGGCATTAAACTTTTTTTCTGACAGTGTAGGAGTTGCATTTTGTATTATTTATGTGTTTAAAAAAACTTACCACATTTTACCACAGTTACAGTAACTCTCTCTCTCTCTCTCTCTCTCTCTCTCTCTCTCTCTCTCGCTTTTTACCTTAGAACTTCTCGTACTATAGTAAAAATCTTTATAATGCACAGCCTTTCACGGCTTTATTTTTTGTAATTTCCCAGGAGAGTTGAATGGGTTGTATGTATAATAACTCTTTATAAAACTGGTAAAAATAAAACTTTGATTCTGGTGTTGTGGCCACTGGAAACTTAGAGGCAATTGTTCATACCACAGATGAAATATGCAGCAGTGTATTGTTTTTCATCTTTATTGTTTAGTGTTACTGTAGCTCAAATGGTACAGCATGGTGCTAAAATGCATTGAATCTATTGTAAGATCATTTGGATAAACATGTCATAACTGTTTGACTGTTTTTTTGCATACAGGCTATTTAAAAAACACAACAGAATTATCATATACTGTACTGTAGCAGACCCTGTTGTAGTATAGATTTGAAGAGGTATGCTTAAGTTTATACAGTATGGACCTGTGTGCACCAGGGAAAGGGTTTTTCAAAGCGTCGGATTACAGTGTGTTCACCTCATTAAAATTGTGCATGTGTGGGATTGTGTGGTTGTGTGCATGCACACAACGGGAACTTCAGGCCGGTTAATGTATGGTAATTCCACAGCTGCTCGCTAACAGAAGAGCCAGTATTACCCAGCAATACCTTTGAACTCCAAACATCATGCCAAATGCATAATTAAGAGCAAAAGGAGCTGCATTTACATTCGGAGGAAATGGTAATTATGTTTCCTTTCTTCATCACTTACACTCTTAATCATCTCGCTCACCTCCGGTCATCACCTTGGTGTCTCCATCTCTGTTTCTTGCTTTGTTTTTCCTCTCTCTTTTAAACACACACGCACACACACACTTCTGTGTGGGCTATCATTTCATTGGATCGCTTCGTCTCTGTCATTATACCTCCCTCCCGCACAAGAACACACACACACACACACACACACACACACACGCACGCAAACAGCTCCATTAGTTTCACTAATGAGAGACCCCCACACACGGCCACTGTTATGGTCCATAATCACCCCATCAACGAGTGACTCTGAGAGGCAGAGCTAATAAGGCAGTGACCACAGAGCGCAGGGGTCTCTTCACACCCATCAGGGCTGAAAAGCTGCGCCCCCAGGGTCGAACCTTTTCACACATTTTCTCCATCCCATACATCTACTGTTTTATAACTCCATCCATCCTATGCAGATATTGTGTCTCAAGGGAAGTCGTCTGTAGGAAAACACAGCCACTGACATTTGCTTTTGTGTGATGCATTTCCATATACATTTGTTTTCTCCTTAACATGCGGTGTGCAAAGATGCCATTTTTCCACTGTAATGGTTCTGGTTCTCGTCCCGCAGCAGGTGCGTGCCTGATCCTCGGACAGAGAAAAACTGCAGTCTAATGTGAACCGTGTGTTTTTACAGATTTGGGAACATACTGCGACATAAGAGGTCACATGTTGTTTACAATTATTTACACTTTTTTGTAAAAGGTACTGAAGATGAGTAGCTAGCTAGTAAAACTTTTTTCAGAATAGGCACAAATTAAGGATAGAAAAGTGGCAAAATGTCTGTAGACACAAATATTTTTTTTTTACTGATAACAATAATTTGTCAGAAATGGGTTAACTTTTAACCTGTCAATATAAACATAGAAACAACCCAGCAAAGGTTAAAATACAACCCAAGGGGATGGGCTTGTTCCTTTGTGACCCAACGCTAGGTTGAAAATAACCCAGATTTTTTTTTTTTAGAGTGTATGCTAAATTGGGACCCACATTATGAGACATTGCTTTTAAAATGTACTTCATCCCTGCGGTACATGTCTTATAAGTGTATGGACAATAAAAACGAATATTGGTAAATATTAACTTAATGTTACTTAAATGTATTAATTGGTTGAAGCTGCAGTACATCCAATGATTGTACAGGGATCAAGCGGTTTTATAGTTAAACCAGGCCGCCCTTCAGTAATATGAATAATTAAAACTCTTTCATTGCTTCTACATCGCTATTAATAAGTATGTTTGATGCCAGTAATTAGCGGCAACATTGCAGCCACAGAATATAAATGTAAAGCAGTAAACATTCGTGTTATTGGGCGACCGGGGGCTTTTGCACCCTGATTGGAATTTTCAATCTTAGCAGCCTGATGTAATGTTTCCAGTTTTTCTCCTGCTGAACTGGCACATCTCATTAACAGGATTTGTTCCTCATCACCAGGAAAGCATTTGTCATTTTTCTAGCAATTCATTTGATTCATTTTTTTGATCTAATATTAGTTCCACAAATTATAAATTGGTTTGTTCCTAGTACTCCTGCGTCTCTCTGTGGGGAATATCAATGGAAATCAAAGCCAGAGATGTATGAGGGATAATTTAGCTTTTCAAAATGCATACCTTTGTTTACATAGTATGGCTGATTATTTTGAAATACGATTTATTTTCTTTGAAGAGCACAGCTTACTGTAGAGATGAATAGAAAATCAGGATCATACAGAACCTGTGCTTTACATTAAAATACTGCTTTTGCAATATCAGTAGTTGGGTCAAATATAGACAAACAAGACAGCTGGGTTAATTTTAAACCAAATACTGGGCTGTTTCATCCCAAATGCCCATCCCATGTACTAATACACACTTACACACAAAAGGAAATGTGAATTGGATGCGAAGCGGAGTGGCCGTTACACCTCGGGTGTGCATTATTTTTCAATAATTCAACGGCCTGGAGTCAATTATTCCGCTTATACTACGGTTACCACAACTCAATACATCGATCACATGATATATTTAAAGGGATTTGTCTTGTTCCAAAATGTCATTTTAAAACTGGCAATTGAGGCTTGAGCCCAGGGCCGGAGTGGGGACAGGACCGGCCCAAGACAGGTATAATTCCAAATTAGCACTTTTTCCAAATTGGATAAATGAAGCAACAGTACAGCTCTTACTTTTTTGTATTTTTTGTTAATACCATGGTTCAACAAATAATGTAAAGGTTAAATAATAATTAAATAATAATATACTTATTCACTACAAAAATAATTAGTAATTGAAATAAAATAATAATAAAAAGTAATTTTACTGCATACACAGATCAAGCTTTTTTGTTATCAATATTATTAAACTACATAATATTTGTTTATGAATCGCCATGTATTGGGTGATACAGAAAAGGCAATTTTTTTATAAAATGTTATATTTTGCTTGTGAATAGGTTGACAAAGGTATTAGCTGAATAATTACGTTGCTAATGCTAATCATTACTAGGCCTATCTCTATTTACCTGTTGCCACTTGTGTTTGTCCTCTTGAAAATATATCGGTGAGCTTGGCACATTTGGCAGCATTCTCCTCCAATGCCCTTCTTTTCTTTAACCTGACTTTTTTAGTCCCTCCTGGCCTCTTCCTTCCACCCATCCTCCCTGAAACGTGTACCATTATGGTAGGTCCGGCTCAGCTATCGGTGGGCGCCAGAAGTAGCCTACCTGGGGAAAGTTTTGGAAAAGACACGCTATGGACCGAACCAACTCTATGGGAGGGGAGAACTCCCTCACATGGTACAACCCATGCAGAGTCTGCGTGCTGCGGTGTCAGAATGTGGAATGTGTATAGTGTTATTTAAGAGAAGATAAACTCACTAACATGACAAATGTAAAAAAACAAAAAACTTGACTGGCCCAAAAGTGAAGCGGCCCACCAGGAATTCTCCCGGTTCACCCGATACCCCACCCCGGGCATGGTTGAGCCGTTGATAGCATTCTAATGCAGTTAATAATGAAGTTATTAGAAAGAGAGTGAGAGCGACAGAGAAACAGAAAGAGAAAGAGAGAGAGGTAGAGAGAGAGAGAGAGAGAGAGACTGTGTGAACGATATTACCTCTGTGCGTCTCTAAACAGCGATGTTATTGCAGAAAATCGTCTGTCATGTTGTTTTTGTTAGTCCGTTATTATACTTAACTATGCGAAGAGATATGGAACTGTATGCGGTCAAAAGAGCTGCCTGGAACTACATTCACCGTGTGTTTCCCAGAAAATAATTGCACCTCAAAATGTTCATCAGCCAATCAGATTCAAGCATTCAACGGACCTGTAGTATAAACTAAATTATACCACAGGGCTGTTTCAATGCTTTATTCCGATTAGTTAAGAAATGTTCCAGGGGCAGGGGCGCAGGGACGTCCGTGGGCCCCTTTCCCCCTCTCAATTATCATAAAATGGTTCAGTCCGCCCAAATTGTATAATCCAGGCAACACAGCTTGACTTCACTTATAGCGCCGGCAGAATATCAACTTGACTGACAAGGAAGTGAAAATGCCTCAAAAATCTGGAAGTCAAAAACGGAAAGAGAAAAAAATGTTTATACCGCAACATTTAAACTTATGCATTGCAAAAAATGATTTTCAAGAAAAAAAATTCTTAGTATTTTTTTCTTGTTTTCAGTAAAAATATCTAAAAATTCTTAAATTAAGATGCTTTTTCTTGATGAGCAAAATTAGTCTAGTTTTAAGACAAATTAATATACAATTTAAGTGAAATTGTACTTAAAACAAGCAAAATGATCTGACAATGGGGTGAGAAAAAAATTGTGAAATAAGATTTTTCTTAAACACTTAATTCAAGTAAAATTTTCACACCCCATTGGTAGTCAAAATACCATAAAAGTGCATGATTTTATGTAAATTAATATGAAAAGTCTCAGCTGTGTTGGGGGCCCTGTCAAGATTCTTTTCATGGGGCCCGAAATCCTTAGCAGCGCCCCTGTCCATGAGTATGCATTATTTGAAAAAAAAAAAAATACAATAATTTAATGGCCCGTCTTCAATTATTCCATACATATTAACCATGTAAAATGCTTTTAAAATAAAAAAATTCTAGCGAAATCTGTAACTGGGCCAAGTTAGGGTAATCTTGTAAAAATATCTTTACATCATTTTATCTGAACAATAGAGCCTATCTATATTTGAAAATATATTTCCCTTTCAGTCGGTCACTACGACGTCACGTCGTGACCGACGAATTGGGAACCGCTCCGCGGGTGACCTATCTACTTCGAGAAACTATAAAAACGCCAATGAACTTGGCATGCAGGTATTTGCATAATGCCGGCGCCGCCCCGCCAGGTGCGTATATAAGCCGCAGGTGCACAATACCAAATTAGCTTTTATTGCTTCGAAGCCGGCAGACATCTGCTCTCGAGAAGCTTTCTACCTGATCTTCGTAGATCCTGTTCTGGAAGGGAAGAAAATAAGATCTCAGCTTGCTGAAGTTGGTTGGGCAAAGACACCTCAGCGGAGGCTCGCAGTGTTTTTTCTCCACCCTTTCTCTCTCTCTCTGTCTCTTTAATTTAGGACTTGAGTTCGAGTGAGTGCGTTGCCTCTCCCTGTGTGTTTCACCAGCTCGCACAAAAGAGTGATTTCCCTAAAAGAGCAGCACGTTTGAGCTTTGTGTCTTTTTAAAGACAGCCACTCATTCGTGTCACGGTCGGGGTCGTCTTTTTAAAGATGGATTTCCGTCCGTGTTCGGTTTCTGGATGCGGTGTGTTCATCGCCCCCCGGGATGGCCACCAGCGTTGTCTTTCGTGTCTGGGGCTCCAGCACGCAGAGGCAGCGTTGCGTGATAGTTCATGCTCCATCTGTGAGGGCATGACTATGGCGGATTTGCGGAGACGGGTGTCGTTTCTCCGGGAACGGCGCCCGCCTTCCAAGTCTGGTGCTGCTAAGAGCGCAGCTACCAGACTTGCGAAGGATGATCTCCGTATAACGGTGCTGGGTCGGTCTGCTGGTTCGTCCAGCAGCTCCCAGCGCCCTGATCCGTTGCCAGCGGAGGTCCCGATGGAGACGAGCGGCCCGTGTTCTACGGTGTCCTCGCGCTCTGTCGAGCCTCCACCCGACGCGATGTCCACCGTAACATCGGAAGGGGGGTTGTCAGCCTCGGACGTCGATCCGGATCCGCTCCCGCCTTCGGGCCAGGTTGCGGCTTCTGCGTTCGACCCCGAGATGGCAGCCATGCTCGCCCGGGCGGCGGAGGCGGTCGGCTTGGAGTGGACTAAACCTCCCCCACCTGAACCGTCCCGCCTCGATGATTGGTTCTTCGGGGGTGCCAGGGCTTCTCAGTCCTCGCCCCCGGTGCCTTTCTTCCCCGAGGTGCATGAAGAGCTGACGCGGTCGTGGAAAACCCCGTTTTCCGCCCGGAACCGACCGTTTCAGCCTTCACCCCTCACCTCTCTCGAGGGTGGAGATGCCAAGGGGTACACTGGTATCCCGTCAGTGGAGCGGCCGGTCGCGATGCAGTTGTGTCCGGCCGGTGTCGCTTCCTCCTGGCGGGACCAGCCTACTCTCCCCTCACGGGCCTGTAAGCAGTCTTCGGCGCTGTCCGGTGCTGCTTACAAGGCTTGTGGGGAGGCAGCCTCTGCCCTGCATGCCATGGCATTGCTGCAGGTCCACCAGGCTAAGGCTCTGAGGGACCTGCACGCGGGAGGTCACGACTCGGCGGAGTTCTCTGAACTGCGTGCGGCTACGGATCTGGCGCTCCGTGCGACCAAGGTCACCGCACGCGCCGTCGGGCGTGCGATGTCTACCCTGGTAGTCCAGGAACGCCATCTCTGGCTGTGTCTGGCGGACATGAAGGATGCTGATAAGACCCGGCTCCTGAATGCTCCGGTTTCCCAGACCGGCCTGTTCGGCGAGACGGTCGAGGAGTTTGCCCAGCAATTCTCCGCGGCCAAGAAGCAGACTGAGGCCATCGCTCAGATCATGCCACGTCGGAAGCGTCCTGCGCCTGCCCCGTCCACGTCGGCACCTCAGCCTGCTCCTCGCCGAGGGCGTCCTGCGGCGGCCGCCTCCGTTCCTCCCCGGGGCTCTTCTAAGAAGCGAGGAACCGGTCGTCAGCAGCCCGCCCCGCCCGCTCAGCCCGCTTCAAAGGGTGGAAAAAGAAAATCGAAGCGGCCCTGAGACGGGCGACCTAGAGATGGAGGGGATCGCTCTTCGGGAGATGGTGAAAGCACCACTCCCCCCACCGGAGGAGGGCCGGTTGGGGAATCCTTTGTTTCAATTTTCTGTTCCGCCGACTTTTCAGTCGGCACCCACAATTCCACAAAAAGAGCGAATTCCACTTCCATCTCTAGGTCTTCAGATGAGCGCCGGAGACACGAGCGGGCTCATAACCCCCCCTCGTTCTCCGACTCATCAGAGGAGTACGAGAGCAACGCACGGGCTCATAACCCCATCGCGCTCTCTGACTTCTCAGGGGAAAGAAGACAATCACGGGCTCATAACCCATCGTCTTCCTCCCCCTTCGCCAGAGGGTGCATCGAGTGGCGTGAGGTGTCTTCAGCAGAGCCTCCCTTACTCACCCACCCAGCAGCGGACTCAGGTGAGTGTTATCATGCACAACACTGCTGTCGGTGCGGCCAATACGCACACACCGGCGATCACCTCCGTTGCGCCCGCCGCGGGTACACCGATCGTGCCTTTAGTCCCTCTCGCACGGTGTCTGGGGGCGTGGGAACAGCTTCCCAGCCCGTCGCGTTGGCTTTTACGCACGATTCGTCTCGGCTACGCGATCCAATTTGCCCGGCGTCCCCCCAAATTCTCCGGCGTTCGTTTCACTGCGGTGAGAGCTGCCGATGCGCACGTCCTCCGTGCGGAGATTGCTGTCCTACTGGCGAAGGACGCGATCGAGCCGGTCCCTCCAGCCGAGATGAGGTCGGGGTTTTACAGCCCTTACTTTATTGTACCCAAGAAAAGCGGCGGCTTGCGACCGATCCTGGACCTGCGTTCGCTGAACCGTGCACTTCACAGAATGCCGTTCAAGATGCTGACGCCCAAGCGCATATTTCCATGCATTCGTCCAAACGATTGGTTCGCATCCATCGACCTGAAGGACGCGTACTTCCACGTATCGATTCTCCCCCGGCACAGGCCGTTTCTCCGCTTTGCGTTCGAGGGGCGAGCATACCAGTACAAAGTCCTCCCATTCGGGCTCTCTCTGTCTCCCCGTGTATTCACCAAAGTAGTGGAGGGGGCTTTAAAACCCCTGAGAGAGAGAGGTGTGCGCATTCTCGCGTATTTAGACGATTGGCTCATAATAGCTCAAACACGTCAGACGCTGTGCGATCACAGAGATTTAACTCTAAAACACCTCGCTCGTTTGGGTCTTCGGGTCAACTGGGAAAAGAGCAAGCTTTGCCCCGTGCAGAGAATCTCTTTTCTCGGGATGGAACTGGACTCGATCAATTTGACAGCTCGTCTAACAGAAGCGCGTGTACAGTCGATTCTGACTTGCCTGAATACATTCAAGAGCAAGAGCGCGGTCCCGCTGAAACAATTTCAGAAGCTTTTGGGGCATATGGCAGCAGCCGCAGCTGTAACTCCGCTCGGACTGCTCCATATGCGACCGCTTCAGCATTGGCTTCACGATCGAGTCCCGAGGAGAGCGTGGCTGCGCGGCATTCACCGTGTTATCATTACACCTGCGTGTCGTCGCACTTTCACTCCGTGGTCAGACCGTGCGTTTCTCCGAGCCGGTGTGCCTCTGAGACAGGTCTCCAGGCATGCAATAGTATGCACAGATGCTTCGGACACGGGGTGGGGGGCCACGTACGATGGGCTTGCGGCTTCGGGGGTCTGGACGGCACCCCAGCTGCATTGGCACATAAATTGCCGAGAAATGTGGGCTGTATATCTTGCGCTCGTCCGTTTCAGCAACGAGTTACAGGGCAAAGATGTATTAGTTCGCACAGACAACACTGCGACCGTGGCGTACATCAATCGTCAAGGCGGTTTACGCTCGCGTCACCTGTCGCATCTCGCCCGTCATCTCCTCACTTGGAGTCAGAAGAATTTGAGGTCTCTTCGTGCCATTTACATCCCGGGCACGCTCAATGTAGAGGCGGATGCGCTCTCTCGGGCTGCGCGTCCCGGCGAATGGCGACTCCACCCCATTGCGGTTCAGCAGATTTGGAGACGTTTCGGCAAAGCGCAGATAGATCTGTTTGCTTCCCCAGAGACGACCCATTGTCGCCTGTTCTATTCACTAGCCGACGACTCGCTCGGCGTGGATGCATTGGCACACAGCTGGCCGCGAAACATGCGCAAATACGCGTTCCCTCCGGTGAGCCTCATTGCGCAAACCCTATGCAAAATCCGGGAGGACGAGGAGAGCGTGCTGTTGGTGGCACCGTATTGGACAACCAGGAGTTGGTTTCCAGAACTCTCTCTCCTCGCGACAGCCCCTCCTTGGAAGATTCCCCTGAGGAAGGACCTTCTTTCTCAACAAGAGGGCACATTATGGCACCCGCGCCCCGACCTGTGGAACCTCCATGTGTGGTCTCTGGACGGGGCACGGAGGATTTGAGTGATTTACCGCAAGAGGTATCTAACACTATTGCTGCAGCGCGAGCGCCGTCTACGAGACAGGCTTACGCGCTTAAATGGAACCTGTTTGTCGACTGGTGTTCTTCCCAAAGTGAAAACCCCCGAGAATGCCCGATTAGTGTTGTGCTTTTATATCTCCAGCGCCGTTTGGAGAATAGGCTGTCACCATCCACTATTAAAGTCGATATCGCTGCGATATCAGCTCACCATTCACCCGTAAACGGTAGAACAGTGGGTCAGCACGACCTGGTCATTAGATTTCTCAGAGGCGCTCGAAGACTGAATCCTTCGCGTCCTCCCTCTATTCCTCCTTGGGACCTGTCCTTGGTGCTGAAATCACTCCAGGAAGCCCCATTTGAGCCTCTGCATAGTGTGAGTGTTAAATTTCTTACTATGAAAACATTAACTCTCCTTGCTTTGGCTTCTGTTAAGAGGATAGGGGATATTCATGCATTTTCGGTCGACGAATCGTGCCTTCAGTTCGGGCCGGCTGCATCCAGCGTAACACTGAGACCCCGGCCCGGCTTCGTGCCCAAAGTTCCCACCACTCCTTTCAGAGATCAAGTGGTGAACCTCCAAGCGCTGCCTTTGGAGGAGGCAGACCCAGCCATGGCTTTGTTATGCCCTGTTCGTGCACTACGTGTGTATATAGACAGGACGCAAAGTTTTAGGACCTCAGATCAGCTCTTTGTCTGTTACGGTGGTCAGCAGAAAGGAAAAGCTGTCACCAAGCAGAGGATGTCCCATTGGATTGTGGATACTATAGCCCTTGCATATCAAAAGCAAAATGTGCCTTGTCCATTTAATTTACGTGCTCACTCTACACGCAGTGTGGCATCATCTTGGGCACTGGCTCGCGGATCCTCGCTAACAGATATTTGTAGAGCTGCAGGCTGGGCGACACCTAATACGTTCACAAGATTCTATAGTGTTCGTGTCGAACCGGTTTCCACTCGGGTTCTTTCTACTAACTAGTTAAGAATGCCGGGGGTCGGCTCGTGTGTCGGCTTGGAGCCTCTATTTTGGTGCTGCACATCTGCACCAATATGGAAGGCCATCGGGGCAAAAACGTCAAAAAAACTGTTTTTGCCTCTCCTCCACCGCCCTGATAGCTGGTGTTGCGGAGCATCCGCTGTCAACCTATCACTGATGTATTCTCTGTAAACCTGTGTAGGCTAGGCGTCCACATTTGTCCCCTACGTGGGGTTCATTTGTGTGTATACTCCGTGGGGTACTAATCCTCCACGTTTTCCTTAGCAGAGCCTGCTCTGCATCTCTCTGCATACTATGTTTTGTTCAGAGACTTTTTATGAGCAACCTATCGGTTGTTTCATATTTTATGTCATCCATTCAACCTTCTTAGGGGATGGCTTCCGCAGTGTTCTAGCTCCGCTCAGTTTAGACGCTTCCCCAGTTCGCTGCTTCACTTCGTGGGTTAAGGAACAGGTAGTGACCGGCCTTCTGCATTTCGCCTTAGGTTCCGCCCCTTACGTGGAGGGCGGAGGGCTTTACAGACACTGGAAGGGTTCAGCTGCAGTGGCGTTTTGGTAGGGATTCCCAATTCGTCGGTCACGACGTGACGTCGTAGTGACCGACTGAAAGGGAACGTCTCGGTTACGTATGTAACCCTCGTTCCCTGAAGGAAGGGAACGGAGACGTCACGTCCCGTCGCCACAGTTTGCTGTTCCATTGCTGTTTTTTAGGCCGGGCACTGTTGCTCGGCTTCTCAGCAATAATATAGCTAATTTGGTATTGTGCACCTGCGGCTTATATACGCACCTGGCGGGGCGGCGCCGGCATTATGCAAATACCTGCATGCCAAGTTCATTGGCGTTTTTATAGTTTCTCGAAGTAGATAGGTCACCCGCGGAGCGGTTCCCAATTCGTCGGTCACGACGTGACGTCTCCGTTCCCTTCCTTCAGGGAACGAGGGTTACATACGTAACCGAGACGTTTTAAGTTTTTGTAAGAGAGATGTTGGCATGCTGGCACAAATATTGTGTTTGAAGAAGCCACGGTTTTTACACTGAACATCTGGGTAGCCTTTAAATGACATATACTTACTTATAGCAACCTTATCACATTTGACCTGATAAAGAGAAAGTGTTTTAACCCTATCATGTACTCATTTAAAGGCTGGTGCATTACTGTGTAGAAGCTGATACAGAACTGAACCAGAACTGTGTTTGACCTCCTGTTGTGAATCCCAGGGTCGGAACACCAATTACAACCCTTCATCCCGACTGCATGAGCTTTTGCCTGAGCTCCTTTAACACCTGAGAGACACTGTAGCATGTAAATAAAGATGAAGCTTAATGAGAACGTTAGATCGCATAACATCACACGCTTAGAATGTGCAACATTTCCTGGTGCATCAAGGAAACTACGGTAGGATTACCATTGCATTTTCTTTCCTGCTGACATGTACATGCATGGCCAAGTTGAGTGAACATGACAGTCATGCTAAAGCATACTGCCATTCTATGTGCAAGGTAAAATTAAACCTAAATTGACTCCCAATGAATGACTAATTTCCCAAGGTATTCAGTAATAGAACATAATAGATTGTTTGATAAATGAATCACTGGCTGATGAAAATGAGCTCATCAAAACCAGAGAGGTGTTCGCTCGAACTCTATCTCACGTCGACACGCGGATCATTTTGGTTATAGACTAGAAATACAGCGCATAACCTAATGTTCCATCTAATGAGCTCAAACTGTTTATGTTTTTTTAATCTGTTTCTTCAGTATTTTTGTTAACGCTCCACAGATATTAAGAAGATATTCACGACTTTGTAATTCAGGAAATGCCGGTTATCAACGACACCACTGATTCCTGGAAAGAGATTAGACTCGTACCTAAAGCATTTAATAGCGCATGAAGGCAAGTGACTTTGTGAATTAAAATTCTCATTACATGTGGATGAAAATCTGACAGAATTTGCAGATATCTTGTCACCTTACGGTAGTGCTAAATTAATGGATTTTCAATATTTTTCAGTGCCGTTTTCTCATTTTTAATAACACTCACATTTCATTGAATTGGAATTATTACATTTTAAAGTGCATGCGTCAGTCAGCCAAATAAAGAAATAACAAAATACACATTCGAAGGTTACTTTATTCACACTACAGTACAAAACAATCGACTTAAATACAATCTGTTTCTGCACAAATATTTTTTGCCACAAGGACAAACTTATTTCAAAGGCGTCGGTTTCAAACATGACGCATTTAGATGTCTGTTGAATTGCTATTTATTTCTATTCGTATTAAAGTTATATCAACATCTGTGAACATTGTGGAGAGGTTTCAACAGGCTAATCAGCTTTACGAGTATGTTAATATGAAGCAATGTAATTAGCAATTACTGTCTTAACAACATCGCTGTCGACACGAGTGTATTAGCTGTAGTCTTTTGTATAGAGATGGAAAAGTGTTTTATACTTAATTTTAAAGAAATTCTCAGATTTTACAGATTTTATTGACATTGATAATAAGTAACTGCATGCAGTAATTGTAGTGTGCGAAGGAAATCAGGCTTTCCGTGAAGCACGTATGCCACATTAATAATATATAATCTCATGCTATTGCATAAGGTGGTTTGTCCTATTGTGTCAGTCATGTCACTCAACCAGTCTGAAAAGATTTGCTTTGGAGAAAGCAATGTCATTGAGCGTATTTGTTATTAAACTAGTCCTACTCTTATTGCAACATCTGTACATTTAACACAGAACCTTCAGGGCACACAGATATAACAGTGGACTGTTATCTATCTTTGATAAAAATGCACCTATAGAGTTATATATATGGCGATGTCGCTGAATGAGGTTTTTTATAGTACATCTGTAAGTGAGAATGAAAGGTAGCGAAAAAATTCAGACGTTCTGTAAAAGACAGACTCGGTTTATTAGCAGAGCACAGTCATTTATCACAGTGCTTCTAATAAATTCAATAGTAGCGGCTTTAGTTCGTGTTGCTGAGGAAATCTAACCTAGAATACCAAACACGATTCCTCTGAAGTTTTACCAGTGCTGTTGGGGAGGACGTAAAGGCTCTCATATGACTCGAATCAAGCTTAAGTGCCTCTTTTACAATGTGGAAAGTGTGGCGGATATCACAAAAGAACTTTACGAGGCATTTAGTATCTCTTTATAGTTTAATCTTTTGAAGTATAATAGTTTTTTGTTGGTTTGTACACAAATGTGACCCTGTCTGTAAAAAACAGGCTAAAGTCTTCTTATCTAATGATGAGATTATCAATCTTTAACATGATTTTACTCAGTCAATATTAAAGATATCAAGGTTATATTTTTTTAAATGTCCTTTACATTATGTAGGATGATTTTGTGTAGAATCACAAAAAATCCTTTAGCTGGGTTTCACGGGAAGGGTGACAAATTGGATCCAAATCAGACTTTCATTTGCTGCACCTTGAAAGTGAGCACGTTGAGGTGAGCAAGGTCAGTGCTGAAATTATTTGAAGTGCACATTTTAGCACGCGGGCAACAATATACCTTCAGCATCACTTTTTCAATATTTTACTATGTTCTTACCTCAGCTTAGACAAATTAATACATACCTATCTTTTTTCAATGCATGCACTTAATCTTTGTACAGCGTGTCGTGAATAGGTTAGCATTTAGCTTGGGATGCCATTAAACACTTCCATGTTTTCCCTATTTTAAAGACTGTTACATGAGTAGTTACACGAGTAAGTATGGTGGCACAAAATAAAACGTGGCGATTTTTAAGCGGATAAAAATGAGAACTGTATGGTGGAAGAGCACTTGTGACTCAAACTTCCATCAATATTACTTTGCCCGAGATCGAAGTGCTGCAAACTAAGTCATCTTCCGCCATACAACAAATTTCTCATTTTTTATCTGCTTAAAATATCGCAACATTTTATTGTGTGCCACCATACTTACTTGTGTAACTACTCATGTAACAGTCTTTAAATAGGGAAAACATGAAAGTGTTTGGTGGCTTTTAAATTCATCCCTGTTTGGATCCTAAGGAATGAATGGGGCTAGGCTAAATGCTAACACATTCATGACGCGCTGTACAAAGATTAAGTGTATGCATTGAAAAAATATAGGCATTCGTCTAAGTTGAGGTAAGAACATAGTAAAATATTGAAAAACTGTGATGTGTTCCTTTAAAGAGCCTTTTTAAGAGCACTGTATTGAACTAAACAAGTGTGATGAACCTCACAGTGAACCCAAGCCTCTTTTACTCTAGATCTAACAGTGAACATCAGAAAAGATCAAGGTAATGGATAATGTATTCTCTCCAGACTGAGAAGGTAAAAAAAGTTCATAATGATGCTTAATATTTTTTTTATAGGTGCAACTCTCTATACGACAGACATGCAATAAAAAGGAAAACTGTGATTGAAAGGAACAGAAGGGTGAATGGAGCCTTGTCATTATTTCAGGGCATTAAACTGACAAAGGTGCGTAAGCATGGTTGATTTATTTGTTTGTGTTTTTGGCTAGTTTGACAACTGACAATGAACCATGTGCCCGTAGATTATTTTAACGTCCGCATTTTAGCGTAAATTAACGTCCATCAATTGAAACAAACAACGTCTGCCGTCTCGACTGTTTGTCACAAACATAATGCAATACAGTTTAAACGAATAGTTTAACTGGTATAAAATATCAAATAAATACCATTTATTTTTGACTGTTCTAGGCAAAGCCATTGGATGGCTAATGGGCATTTACACCAGAAGTGAATTTAAAGGTATAGCGGAAGATTTTCCCTAATTTTTGAATTTCCCTTCCACTTTAAAAAAAAAAAATGCACATCTGCAAAACTCTACCTGCTCCCAAAAGGGAACGCCTATTAAACGTGTGCATGATAGAGAGCTTCCACGAGCCTCTTCTCTTTGCTCTGTTTACACGTTGCTGCCGGCATGGCTCATACATTGAGATGTTTACCGTGTCTGTGCGGTTCATGACTTGTGCCAGGGTTAGCATCGCTAATCAACTTTAACTAGCAATGATTTTAAATGGATTTCTCCAAATAGCATGACAAACTCTACCTGTCGAGTAGAAACTTCACGACTGAGGCATTAGTGGGAAGCCCGATCTGTGCTTTTAGCGCACGCCAGCGTGTAAAATATTCTCCCAAAAACACTCTGGTCTTGTTTCTTTCTTCAGAGGCCTTTCTCTTTTTGTCATGCAATTCGTAGACACTTTTTGATGTTGATGATCCACCTGGAAAAAGAAAGTCTTCCGCTATACCTCTAACTATTTAACTATGTAGATTACATACAAAGTCAATGCAAAGACACAAATAGATGCAAAATCGCGTGGGGTGATGCAAATGACGTGAAATGGGCAGCGTGATTGCTGCAAACAATTTTTTTAGCAAAAAATTGCGCTAAATACATGTAACCTAAGAGGAAAATTCGCATAACAAGAAGTTCAATTCCACAAGTAATCTAGCACAAGGAATGCAATGCTTCACATTTGGTGATTACGCATCATAATGAAATGAATATTTTCAACTTGTCCGGAAACGCGGTTGAGGCAAATAGTGCGTGTTTTCAAGTTAATGGCGCCACCCAATTCGTCTCATTTGCATCGTCTGTGCGATTTCGCGTCTATTCGTGTCTTTGCATTTGCATTGACTTTGTGTGTAATATACTTTTCACAAATTGTCAATTAACCTCTTCAACCCTGAGGACCCTGTCCCGGGTCCAAAATTTCGTATTTTGACTTAATATAAAAGATTCTTTTAATCTTTAATGCTCCGTCATGGACCCCAGTAACACATATGAGATACTGTTTGAAAGCTTAGAGTTTCTACTTTCTGCAGATATGCATCACTTTGACATATCTTTTACTGTAAGAAAGTTATTTACACTTAATTTACACTATCACCCCCCCAATATTTTTTGATATCATATAATATTCACATATTTCATATTTTTCAAAAATGACAAATATGGGCAAGTATTATATCAAATGAAAGCTCTCACTCTCAGGAATAAGGCTACAGCATTATTTTTGTTCTAATATCAACACATATCCAACAATCATCGAATGAATAATAAGGTAAAAAATGGTCTTTTGTAAACATATGTGAAACTTGAGTGTGAACTGCCTCAGATAGCACATATAGCCACAAATGATACACCATCTTTTATTTTAGGTCCTACTCTAAACAATGAGTCCATTTACAGCATTTTCTTTGGTTGTGTGCATATATAATCCCTTGCTTTTTATTATATGTGCAAAACAAAAAATTAATATTTTTATGAAAAATGTATTTCCGCACCCTTCAGTAAAATAAGAATATCTTTTGAATGCGACATGATAAAGAGTTCATTCTTTTTTTGGGTGTTTACTGTCTGCTGCTGCTAACAACCAGAACTGTCTGCAGTCTGCTAGAGCACCCAGAACCAGAGTTATACACTATCAAAGACAGTATTTACAACATAAAAAAGAAAATTTGGTGTTTCATCATATGAAAAACAACATAAATAACAATATTTGTCACAAACAGCAGCTTTTTATGTAACTTCAAAGGGTTTTCTTTAAAATTATATAAAGAAATTGCATTTATTCCACTGTATGTGGTTATGGGAGCACTTCAAATGTTTTTTGGCAGAAATTGTACACCATAAGCGTATTATTCCTCCCATCAGTTGGAGTAAAATAACTTTTGCATATATTATGATAGAGAAAAAATTCCTTTTTCCTCTGTAAGCTGACAATAGCTGGAATCAAACAAAACTGTCTGCAGGGACCTGAGATACCCAGGGCCAGAGTTATATACTTTCAAATAAAAACTTTAGAAAAAAAACATAAAAAGCGCCTATTTATTTTTGTGTTTATTAGAGGCCTGACATCACATACAACCATGTTTAGCACTTTCAACAGTGTTTTATGTAATTTCAAAGGGTTTCCTGTAAAATGATACCAAACTTTTGTATGTAAACCTCTGCATGTGGGTATGGGAAGCTTTTGAAATTTGGTAGGCCAAATCCAGGTGAAAATCCCCAAAATAGCTTCAGGGTGGAAGAAGTTAAAAGAAAAGATAGATATGCATAAATTTTTTTTATGTTAATCTGCAATACCGCGATTACTTACCCACTTACCTAATTTATGAAAAAACTGAAGCCAAAACATAATTTACTAATTTTAAACTGTATGTTTTGATAATCATTCTGAATATGATCTCTAACAAAATTGCTTCACAAAAATGCAATAATTTTATTTTAAAGAAAAACAGCCATGTTTACGTTTTTATAAGCAGATAGAAAATATAGATAGGATGAATCTTTTTTTTCCCTGTTTTGTTTGTTTATTGTTTGTTTGAAAGAAGAGGGTCTGTTCTTTTATTTGATATATTCGTATGTTTATATATTTTTAGAAGAAATTTTTCCTGTAATTCATTTTGTGAAAGTTTTGTGAAAATCACAAAAAATGCTGGCTGGCAACTTTTTTAAAAATGGCTGGCGGGGAATGAGTTAACAGCCAGTGTTGGAGGTAACGCATTACAAGTAACGAGCATTACGTAATTATATTACTTTTCTGAAGTAACGAGTAAAGAAATGCATTACTTTATAAATGTACATATTCATATTTGAGTTACTTTTTTAAAAAAGTAATGCAAGTTACTTTTCAGTTTAATTAAGTTGATGTAAAAAAACAATGTTACTGAACGTATTAACGTAGATTTACGCACTCTATGCGAGCGCGCCCCGGGCAGAGTTTCAGTCATTTTGCGATGGAAATATGCAATATCTGAATGTAAAACTTCTCAGTCATAAAAGCCACCTACAAGCCCTGAAGAGATTACGCCTCAGCAAAGTAAGAAAAAGTAACGCAAAAGTAACGTAAGCATTACTTTCCATGAAAAGTAACTAAGTAACGCAATTAGTTACTTTTTTGGAGAGTAACTTAATATTGTAATGCATTACTTTTAAAAGTAACTTTCCCCAACACTGGTAACAGATGCATTGAAACCAATCAAATACAAAGCTTATTATAAATTTAAATACATACAGGAAAACCGCAGATAAACGTGGGTTGCCTAAAATATTCATTGAAACCTTTAATTTACGAACAGACTAAAATGAAATAGACCTGAATAATGCAACATTTGGGTAAATGTATCTTTTTCACCTCTGTTGAAACTAATTTGATGTTCAAAGCCCCATAAGCTTCTGTAAATGTCAGTCATCAAAATCTTATCTCTTACTGTTGATCTAACGTGCTGAATCTAAAGCAAGCAGTTCTCAAGGGCCATGCATCATGATTATTTACTTACAGACCATTGCCCAGAGCTCAGCCTGAACTCTTTTGAAATTGAGGTGTTATGCATCACTAGATGTGTGTTTTCTGGGTCCGGTGAGGTATTTTTGGACCATGAGTTGACTACCATGTGATGAGCTTTAATGAAGTTTTAAAGAAGAGAAATAAGACAGAAAGTGATGTGAAGAAAAGGTTAACAGCTCTCTCAATGGGAATATGCCAGCGACAAATCCTTTGTAATGTTAATTAAAGTCAAACTGACCCTATTTACTTTTTAATAAATGCAATATCGTCCAGTGTTTTGGTTAAACTATCCTTTTTGAGAGTGAGCTTTCCGTATTAAGCTACACAACCCAGTCCAAAATCTAAAACTTTCTCACTTTTAACAAGACTGATACAATTAAAGGAAGACACTTGTATGTTTGTTTGCTACGTTGTCAGTGTTCAAAGCTTCATCTGATGGCTAACAATGATGGTCAAGAATTAACGGATGGATGATTCTCACAAAATTAGACTTATGAGGTGTCATGAAACATTTTGATAAAAAAAGTAAATGCTATCAAATTAAGAACATACAGTTACAAACATCTCTTCATGTACCATTTTGCACAAATTACATCATACAAACCAATTTTGATGTTTTTTTCCACATTTAAGGGGAACATTTTCATTACCACAATGTGTCCATGACTGCATTTGGGTTCTTTGACATGGAAATTAAATAAACTAAAAAATAAAAAGCTTCAGTGTATGTTGTACTTTAACATTTACAGTAAAGAAACATGTGGTATTTGGTGATCATTGGTAAAAGTAGAGACAATAATAAGAAATATAAATGTGTCCAAAACCAATTTTCTCATCCTCCGCAACAATTTTCAATCATTGTTTAAGCCCTCAAGGAACTAACATTTAAAAACAAATTAGTTGGAAGGGACATAATTGACTGTGACACTCAAGATGGCTACCAGGTAAGCAGTTCTTATTTTTTCTCTTCAGATAAAAGCTGAAATTTTGTTTGTCATATAACTTTTTAGTTCTCATTACTGAAACATGAGTTTGTAAATGCATATATTTAATGTAATATCATGTTGCGGTAATGATCATTTTTGATAATGATAATCTAAAAAATGTAAATAATTCTATGGGAAATATTTTTTAAATACTTTCAAAATAATGGTTATAGTAAGTTCAGACCTTAATCTTATATGTGCAAAAAAATTGTCTTCAAGGGCTTTTTAAAAATTCTTGATACTTGAAAGAAACAACGCTGTATGTGGTTTGTTGACCTTGGCATGCAGTCAGTACAGCCCACCTGTCAGGGGATGCAATTTTTTACTGTGTCTGTGTTATTGGCTGCTAATGGTTAGTTATGAATTAGCTGGTCTGAGGTATCATTATCCGCACCATTCCAAGGCCTAATAATGGATTTGCCGTCAGCAGCTACTGATTTAATTGTGGAGTGTATCATTTAGATGTGTTATATTACCCTTCACTTTTATTCATGAGGTGAACGGTGGCATTGAAATTATGTAAACTATACTAAACTCCAAAAGTCCTAGAGAAAAGAAAAAGTATTAAACAAATGTTAGGCTGAAATAGATCTCCTTATGTAGGCTTTTGTAGACTAAGGGCTGACATACCTTTCTGTGACATTCAGTGTGTACAATCCCGTCAAATATTTGTCTTTTACTTTTTGCAAAGGCTAAGAGAAACATAACATTTCAAAAAATAGCTTTATATTCATTGCTGTTTCTATGTTGCCTTTGCATTGATTTGGTACTATGAGGTTTTGACACAAGCTTTTGTGATTCGATCTCCGCACCGGAGTTACAGTACTGGCTTCGGCACGGATCCGGCCCAGAGTCATCTGCTGTCTATTCTTATAACGCCAAAGGATGACAGAAAACCAGTAACCAGTAACACTGGGCCTTGTGCTGATTTGATAAAAGGAAAATAAAGATGTATGTGAGACAAAGCAGCAATACAATTATTTAGCGTGACAGATCATCACCTGGCTTAAATCAATGTCTCAGATGAAATGAGAGATCTACAATTGACAGATCCAATATCAATGAAGAGTCAGGAATTATTTAACACACTTTCAGTCCCCATGGTCAAAAAGCAAGGCCTAAAAGCAAAATTATGGTTGGGAAGGGGGTCCGGTAAGACTTATTGCAGTGTCTTGTGCGTCAGCAAGGGACAGAAGATCAATAGGAAATCAGTACTTTACCAGGACCTGTGGACATACTGCAGACAGGACGAATAAGATTTCCCTTACAGTGCATCTGTGACCATGTAAGTACACTAGTCTCTGACAGTTATGTTGTATTGTAACACTTCACATTACAGTCCCCATGCTTGCATTTTACGATAACCCATAACTATGATTAATGTATTTCTCCTATCACATTGTTTTGGTTGTTTGAATGATAACTTCAGTGTTTATAGTTTCTGCAAAGGGTTTGTGGACAGATGTTTAAAACAGTGATTTTGCTGCATGCTCGGTTTAATCAAAATGAACTAATGCGATGCTTTTCTTGGACGTGCAAGCAATTTAAGCGTATACATAGACGCTGTGATCCATTTGCATTCTGATTACATCAGTTATTTTTATTGGTGTTAACGCAGCAATGCCGATACCAAGCAGGGTTTTTTGTTTCTCAGCATGCTTTGTCTGGGACCAGCTGTGAAAAAGAAATATTGAATTAAAATGCTATTTAATGTATTGTTAATTGTTTGTGTTTAATGTTCTGTTGTGTTGGGATATAGGAGTTTTTGTTTATACCAGTGCAGTGAACTGTGCCCTTATCGTTGTGGTTTCCATACCAGCATCATATGTTTCATGATGAAACATATGGCAAAACAAAATTACATTTATTACGCTAACATGCGCTTTTGCTCACTAGAAGTTAACTGCATGTGATTCATTTGAGTTGCTTTTGATGTTTAATTTTATTGGGTTTTACTCGATTTGAGTTAATAGTTAACAAAATAATATTTCAGTGTATTACTGAATTAATGGAAATTAAACAGAACTTAATGATAGTGACCCCAAAAATAAAAAAACCCTCTATCATCATTTACTTGTTCTAATGTTGTTTCGGAAGTGTACAAATACATTTGGTTTGTTTTACAACTTTGGCAGACTGTGATGTAATAAAGAATATATGAATCAAAGTACAATTTCTATACTGTACATGTATGAATAATGTTAAGGATTATATAAAGTATACAATAAGTAAAAAGTGGTTGCTGGTTATTTATAGGCATGTGATATTTTGTCTCATGTTCTGTCTCTAAGCTTTCAAAACTTGTCTGGGGCCATGCTTGTGTTTGCAATAATTTGCAGCTACAATAGCCTGATTCTGCCCAATTTTATGTTAGCATGCAATAATAAGCTTTATAAAGTAATTTTCCTAATCTTACCTTCCCAAATGCATTACTTTTATTTTGCACATTTCTCATTTTTTCCCCCATCACATTTATATAAACCAGTATTATGTGAGTCATGAAAAATGAATGAGGGACCCGATTTTATTCATGTCCCAGTGGCTGACAACAGGCAGGTTTTTTATAATAGATGTGGTTCAGTAAATAAGAGAAATGTGTTCCTTATACCAAATGTCATCTCAGGCATTGTTAAGTTTACATTGTGAATTACAAAACAGGGTGGTGTAAAATTAGTTGGGAGAATTTTGTGCTGTTTTGCTACAGTACTGCAAACTGAAATATAAAAGATGTCTTTGGGCACAATTTTAACAATCTAAGCACATGGTTTAAAGCACACGATGCACAGTCTAAAAGGGTTCGTCCAAATTTTGCTAATTTAACAACAGGAATAATGGTTTGTGCGCCTAGTGCACAGTCTAAAAGGGTTGTTCCTATTCTCGTAATGAGTAATGGGTGTGTTTTGGGCATAACTCCACCGACCCCACCCTTTATTTTTGAATACAACTTCTGGGCCAGATCTATAGTCTTCTTTAGTCCTGGAGGGCCTTTGTTCCACAGAAATCAACTCCATCTAAAACACTTCACCTACATTCAAACACTCAAGACCACCTAAACTGAGACAAGACCAAGACCAGATTGTGTCGACAATGAGTCAAGAGCAGCAGGGCCGCATTAATGCATGGGCTTACCTGGGCTTAAGCCCAGGGCCTCGGGCTGGAAAGGGCCCCGAGATGCCGGAAAAAAATAACAACCGCATTTTATAAAAAGTTGATACCCCCTTTAAAATGATGCTTAATCGCTTTGCTTTGAATGTCCGTGCGTGAATGCAGTTCCTGCGCGAGAAAATCTCTCACTTACTGTAGGCTACCCTGCAATCATTAGTGAGCTTTTTAAAATTTCTGTCTGCAATATCCATTATTGCATTTCTGATGAACAAAGACGAAACTGAGGACGCGTTTTTATCTTAATATGAAAGACAACGTGTAAACATTCATTAAATGATTCCTCGTAACATTTTAAAGCCAAGATGTACAGAACAGCACACAAAGATATTACACAAAACATTTTTGATAACTAAATCTAATAAATAACAAATTAGATTCTGCCTCGGAAGCCACGGCTAAGTTCAGCGATCTTATTTCATTTTGAGATTTAGCAAGGAAATAAAAGAAGAGAAATTACATATAATTTGTTACTGTAAATTATAAAAAACAAGCTTTATATAATTCCTTAAACGGTTCATTTATAACAAGAAAACACTGAAATTAATAATTTCATAGACACTATATATGCTTTATTATTTTGCACAGAAATATCTGATTGCTTACTTTCACTTTGATCATCTCTGTATTTACTTGAAACATCTGATGTTTCTTATAACATTTGTTTCAGGAATCTCTTTTCTATCATTTGAAAGTTAACACCGACCATATTATTAAATCACAAGAGAGACAATTGTGTCAGATTCGGTAGAGATATTCGGTGTCATCACCGAAAAAAAAAACGGCTTTGTTTTGTACCTCAACTTTTGACAAGTTAAGCAACCTTTTTAAATACATTTTAAAACTTATACTTGTCGAAAAAATCTGTTTTTTGATGTTTAGTTTGATGAACGCCTAAATATGATCACGCAGAACACCTAGCGCGTTCGGCTAAATTAAATGTGACAGCATGCAACAGCGTAACATCGACACAACGGAAAGCAATCCAAAACTTACAGAACTTAAATTAGATCAGAATTTACATTTATAATTAATAAAAAATAAAAACAAAATGAAGTCAGCACACTGACAGAACATGGGTGCAGAAGGTGCAGAACATGGGTGCAAAATGCCTAAATGCACAGGGGAATAAAACACAAGCCACAAATAGTTTCATCAGATAACACAAAATAATCTATAAATTAAATAAAAACAAAGAAATATTAAAATAAATTTTAAAATAACGAAAGTATAGAATTGCCTGTTTTGTCTTTTAAATTGCAGAAACAAAGAGACTTTGCAATGGTTTCTGGATATGGACGTGTAGCCCTGTCACGGGATTTAGGCAATTAACAGACTTTAAAAATATTTATTGAAAGCTACTTTTTCACATATTATTTACTTAGTATTATCATAATAGGCTGTATATTTTTTATATTGGGAGAAAGCTGTTATATGTGAAATCAGATAATGTGCACTCTTATACAGCCAAAATTAAATGATCCTCATTTTATAACACATCTGCGACGATTCGACTGTGCAGTAGTCGAATCAGGCTTCTCCTGTCAAAGCATCGAATCTTAGACTATTCGGGTCACCTCTAGCTAGGACTATGTGCATATGTTATGCAGTGATATTTGTGTATATTGTGAGCATTCTGATATGGTTTTAATATTTTGTTATTGCATTTATTCCAGCAAAATAAAAGCCTGACAACTTGCACTTAGTGCCCTGCTAAAAAACAGCATACCAGCAAGACCAGCATATGTTGTGTTTTGGTGCTGGTTTGCTAGTGAACACCAGCTAAACCAGCATTAGCACCAGCTAAACAAGGACCAAACCAGCGTAAGCACCAGCTATACCAGCACCAAACCAGCATTAGCACCAGCATCCCATGCTGGTCATACCAGCAAGACCGGCATATGTTGTGTTTTGGTGCTGGTATGCTGGTGACCACCAGCTAAACCAGCATAGACCAGCATAATTCTCATGCTGGTTTGATGCTGTTTTTTTCAACAGGGTTATTATAAAGATTGTGTGAATGTAGGCTGTAATTCTGGTGGATGAAGGGCCCCACAAAAGGGTAAAGCCCAGGGGCCCCTTACAGTGTTAATGCGGCCCTGAAGAGCAGTGTTGTTTTTGGCAGCCCTTTTAGTTTAAGTCTTAGTCTTTTGGACAAAAATGCTTTTTATTATTAGTCACATTTTAGTCACTTATGGACTTGATAGTTTTAGTCAAGTTTTAGTCGATGGAAACACAAAAAGGTTTTAGTCAAGTTTTGGTCGACAAAAGCACAAAAAGGTTTTAGTCGATGGAAACACAAAAAGGTTTTAGTCAAGTTTAAGTCAATTTTAGTAAAAAAAAGGTATTCTTTAAAAAAAATTATTTAGGTTAAAAAGTGTGGTGTATTTAATACTATTAAAATGTGCATTAAGATTGTCCGTGAGGGCTTGCCGTTGTTTTAGTCGGTGTGCCTTCTGCGCATGTCATAATAAAGAAGTTGAGCCTGATATACCCTCATATTGAGTTTGTGTGTTACGCTAAGACCTTGCTTATAAAGTTGAGAAACGCGTGCCTTGCCTTGTTATTTAAATACATCACAAAAAGTATTGGAAATGGGCTTAGGTTTGACAAGTAGATACATGTAAAACCTTAAGCTTACCATGAAATGTGTCACAAGCAGAATGTCGAGTAAAATTGAATGTATATGATATGTTAACAGCGTGACTAGTTACCTTTAAAAAATATTAGCGTGATGAGCCTTCAGGTGCCGCTTGAGGTTGGTGGTATTCTTCCCACCTAGTTTGTGGCCACATTTACCGTCGTCACCCAATATGCATTCCGTTTTTCTTTCTGCTGGATTATACTGAAAGTATGTCCATAAATCATCTCGTCTTTACCGTTTATGACAGTTACCGCCACGGTCCTTCGAACTCGCCACAGCCGCAGGTGTGTTGTGGTGTGAAATCTGTTGCGCGGCATGGCAGCAGCCGGGTGGTGGGCGTGAGTGAGACTGTGTTGACCCAAAACAAGGATAGGAAACGGCAGCATTGCTGATACTTTTTAGCTAAAACCTGACAGATTTCACGCAAAACTGGCAGAAATGACATGCATTGTGAACGTCAGACTTATAATAATTTTCGTTCCGTCTCGTCTCGTCACATTGTCACCTTAGAGACATTCTTAGCTAGTCATCGTCGCGTTAGCATCATAAAAAATAGGGGCGTCAAAGAAATCAATTCGTTATCGTCATCATTGACGAAAACAACACTGGTCAAGAGCAGACCAGCTCAACTTCAACTCACTTGAAACCTCAACATAATCCTAATATAATAAAACACAACAACAGCAGTGGATTAGCTATAGATTTGTTTGGAAGCATTTTCATCACTGAAATGGAGCAAAAACTTGTGTTTAAAGTGTCTACGATGTATCTCATTTATTTTATGTTTGCATGAAAGCAATTTCACGTTTGCAATTGTGCTCATATTCTTGAAAACGGCTCTATTGTTCTTGTAATATTGGTTTATTATATCCGACGTTGTAATATAAAAACAAGATCTCACACATCTTGTAATTTCAAGTATTTCAACAGTCATATATTGAATTTTGTGAGCATTTTGTTTACATTTTTGACATCTGTTCATTTCTGGCAAAGCAGTAACAGACAAAATCAAATATGAAATAAGTTATTTGCTCCATTTAAATCAGGAAGCTTACATCCAATCACATCAATGATGTATACAAATAAATCAAACAATGCACAGTCAGTTAAGTTACCCTCAATTTAGTGTCCCTCCTGGAAAAAGCTGACCAGCCCTGTTCTGGACTCTCGGCACAAATGGGCACGAATGTTTCCGTTTCTTTGTGATTCGGTTTAGTCTGCCCGCTTGCCTAGTGACTCACATTCTCCCTCTGCTGTGTCTTTTCTCTGCTGTCATAACTGATTGGAGGTGCCCGTGTAGCCACTCTCCAAAATACTTCTCTTTAGAAGCAAACATTATCCGAACAGAAAGACTGCTAATAGAAAAGCTCTCTCGCCTCTCACAATGAAGGAGTTCTGGAACATGAATATTTATGAATTTTCACTGCCGTTTCTGAAAGTGTCAGGGGGAAGTAGAGCTTTTCACGAGCCGCATTGGCATCTGCTTTCTCCAAAAAGAGCAGAGGAACCAAGCGAGCGGGAGAGGTCGACACAGAAAGTCACAGTAATGTCACACATCCTATGAAACATCAAATTTAATCAGATGCAAGAAAGAGAGCATCCCACTGCCATCAAACAATAATAACCTCCCCATTCAGAAAACAGCAATGCAAACCAACTCTTTGTATTACATTGAATACATAATACAGCATCTCAAAGTTCAGTTCGCTGCTTGGAATAAAAGACTGGGTTTTCGAAATATCATTAAAGAAATATCAGCCAGTCATGATCTCTGGTCACAGAGGAACCAATATGGTGAAGGACACAATGAAATGAAAGCTGGCATTGAGCTCTAACTAGCTGGGTTTCTAGTGCAAATTCACGCCAAACGTTAGCATTATTTTCAACAAAGACTATTGCGAAATGATGCCGTTTTCATTAACGAATAATATGAAACATAGTTTTTCCTCCTGCGATACTTTACTAAATCACATCCACCGCACTAGGCATTATTTTAACCGAAGGAGATGTATGAGTATTATCCAAACATTGATGCCAGGAAAAGCCTCTTATGCTGTGTTCAGACCAGCCGTGTTAGAGGCGTCCAGCGCGAGTGAATGAGGCGTTTAGTTTGCACGAATGGCGCGAATTGAGCTTTGTCGCGGGAAACGCGCGAGTTGAACATTTTGAACTTTGGCGGAAAAACGCGCTGCGTTAACCAATCAGGAGCTTGCTCTAGCAGTGACGTGATTGCAGAAAGCGAGCGGAGTCGCAGAAGCCCCTCCCATGACACAAATTTCCGCGTGAATGTCTCGATAACTAGAATTTCATGCGCGTCTTTCACGTAAACTGCTTTTTGATTCTTTGTTTTACTCAAGCGTGCCACACAAGCCCTGAAAAGTGAAGCCAAAACGTCTCGATCGCCCCACCCACAGTGACTGGTCCTAGTATAGGTCATAAACCCGCCTCCCCCATGTTATTCATTGGGATTTGAGACCAACTAAACAATTTTACACTTCAATTATCTTTTTTCTGAAGTTGGTTTCTGTCATTTTTTGTATTTTTTCACACGGATGTAAATTCAAGTGTTTGTTTTTAGAATAAGTTTGTTTTTAGTTGGTTATTAAAAGCTATAAAAACGATGGTGTGACGTCATGATCGACAGCTGTGATATGAACATTCTGCAAGGGCGGGGCCTTGATTTCGCGGCTTTACTTCCTCCTCACTACTGCGCAGGAGTTGTCCCGAAATCGCTACTGCGCAGACTCAAGACCCATGATATCTGCACCATATCGGGACACTGGCGGCATCAATTTTCATCAATGTGAGACAGCGAACAGGCGTCATCCATCTTTATTTACAGTCTATGGTTTTACCATTTAATACTAAAACAACATGGAGTGTGACAACATGCGCCAATAATAAACCACTGTAAATTCGGTGAACTTTTTCCTGGGCATCAACAGTGGAGATCTTCAAAATGTCTTCTTTGTAACCTAAACTTTGTATTTGTAACTTTTGCTTCCATATCAACATCTTTGCTTGAAACATAGTCAGGTGTTACTTTATGTACTTTTTTGATTACTTTGGTTAAAGTTAAAAAACATCAAACATTTCCTGCAAAATCGTCCCCAAGAGCTTAAGATATTTATGAATATTATAAGATTATAGCTGAGAATCTGGGAAAGGCAAGGAGGCAGTTTTGAAAATGTGTTTTGATTATTTGATCTACTTGTTCAATTATTGATTTTGTTAAAACATTTTCTGACAGATTTAAGCTTTAAAGACATATACATTTTCCAAAAAAATTCTACTCTGAGAAATATTCACTAGAAAACGTGACAACTCGTCTTCGCCTTTTTATCTGACCCTGAGTCATTTTTTGAAGTTTCAGGGAAGGTCAAAGAAACAATTACAGTCAAAATCACTAGTCAAGGTCGATGTTCGCTGATAAAGCCTGAAGTCCACCTGATATTTTATTAATGCCTAACCTTTTTAAAGATGCAGGGAGAGCACAAACTCGTTAACGTGATAGTTTGTGCACCTCTAACTGGTTATAGACAAGACGGTTCAAAATGATGGAAGCGTGTATGGAGGTTGTGATATTTAAGAAAGGCACTTTGTACCTTAGATACAAACATAATATCATATGGCGAAACAAATGAATAGAGCGACTCTGTCACATATAATGCATGTTCCTCTTGATATGATCAGAGATGTGTTAGTGAACGCATTGAAGGTCTCCACTGCAGAAAATTTGTTTCAGTATTTGTGAAATTTGTGAAATTTAGGCTTTACAAGCCTCTCTTAAAGGCCACACGTCTACATTGCTTTATTTTATGGTTTGCGCTTATTGTTGTTGTCAGATGCTGAGTGGATGCAATCTTAAAAACCTTTAGGTTCATTTTAGAAAAGTCTGTGGTATAGTTGGAAGAAAAAAATTGTAGGTGGACAAACCAGTGTGAAAGCCATGTGCCTGTACAAACTAAATTATTCATAGTATATTTTAAAACGTACCATGCTCATTATGGACCAACGCTATCTCATGGCAATTTGTATGTTTTTTTTGTTTTTGCGGTGGCTAATTTGTACAACCACATTCTTACATTTTTGTACGATTTTCTTTTGCTACTGTGACATTTGGGTGATTCTCGCGAAATTAGACTTATGAGGTGTCATGAAACATTTTGATAAAAAAAGTAAATGCAAAGTAAGAGTATCAAAATAAGAAGCATACAGTTACAACATCTCTTCATGTAGTATTTTGCACATGATTTCAAATGTCATCATACAAACCAATTTTGTTGTTTTTTCTACATTTAAGGGGAAAATTAAATTTTCATTACTGCAACTTGTCCATGACTGGATTTGGGTTCTTTGACATGGAAATATTTATAATAAAAAAATAAAAAAGCTTCAGTGCATGTTATACTATAAACATTTACAGTAAAGAAACATGTGGTATTTGGTGATCATTGGTAAATGTGGAGACAATAATAAAGAATATAAATGTGTCCAAGAAAAAATTTCTCATCCTCCGCAACAATTTTCAATCATTGTTTAAGCCCTCAACGAACTAACATTTTCAAATATATATATATATATAGTTGGAAGGGACATTATTGACTGTGACACTCAAGATGGCTACCAGGTAAGCAGTTCTTATTTTTTCTCTCCAGATAAAAGTTGAAATTTTGTTTGTCATAGTACCTAGAAAACTTTTTAGTTCTCATTACCGAAACATGAGTTTGTAAATGCATATATTTAATGTAATATCATGTTGTGGTAATGATGATTTTTGATAATGATCATCTAAAAAATTTAAATAACTCTATAGGAAATATTTTTAAATCCTCTAAAAATAATGATTATAGTAAGTTCAGACCTTAATCTTATATGTGCAAAAAAATTGCTTCAATGGCTTTTTTAAAAAGTCTTTTTTTTATTTGGGTTAGGGGTGGGGTTTCGTTGATTTTTTTATAATAATCGTATGTTTTTGTACAATTCACTTTGTACAAATTAGCCAACTCTTTAAAAAATACGATTTCTCATGAGATCAGGCTGGGTGGGCCAGTATGAAGATCCAGGTAACTCGTCAAGAGATAACTTGTCAATGGTGGGGAAATAGTTAATGTGCTAGAGATGGCACCAATACAAAACTTAACCCCCGTCTCACGAGTATCATAACTGTTCCCAACCTTTTGGAAAGTCATCAAGATATCAAATTTTAGATAAATCGCCCATCTCTACTATGTGGGAAGCAAAAGGTCTAAAAATCACATCGGTTCGTGCTGGTATCAAAGCAGAGGTACTTTTAACCTAGCTTCCCTTGAACGTTTCTTGGGAATCTTGCTTTTCCATTTATCAAAGTCAACACAATTTTATTTTAGCACTGAGCAAACCAACATAACTGAGACAGAGTGTGTCATTTTACCCTAATGCGTGTGCTCAAATGAGACTCTAGATAGTAAGGTGGCCCTAACCCATAACCCCAACAGCCAGAGAGCTCATGATCTCATCATTTGAAATTCAGAGGCGTGTGCATCGTTGTGCTCCATGCCAACTCTTTATTCACATATGCATGCATCTCTAGTTTCCCCGCCTGTGCCAACTCTATTCCCATTCCAGACAGCACGTGGTGCTCATATCAGCATCATTGCCATGCAGCTCGAGTTTGTCCTCATCCGTACTGATGCTCAGACCTCTGTCTTCCACACCTGGAATGCTCTGGAGTATATTTCTTCTCGGATGAGCCTACGCAATAGAGAGAGAAAGCAGCATGAACTGGAGGTTGCTTGCCCCCCCCTCTCTCTTTCTCTCTCTCTCTCTCTCTCTCTCTCTCTCTCTCTCTCTCTCTCTCTCTCTCTCTCTCGCTCCCCTCTTGCTATCTCTCAGTTATTCCATGGTAGTGCAAACATGATTCCTGTCGAGACAGGACATTAATCCTGAAAACAAACAGTGTGTGTCTGCATTGCAGCTTCTGTGTCTCTTGCCTGGCACACAGACTTTTCCATGCAGCGCCAACTAGCCCTGCCGATTCGGTTTTTAACAGTCCCAGGAGCAGATGAGAGAGCTAGGACTTGGCATAGTTTCATCAACCCATCTCAATGTCAATAGCAGGCTGGGTTAACTATGGCTTAGATGCACAGTTGTTGTCTTCCTTTAGAAGATACAGCGGCGAATGGTAGCAGAGAAATTGGATGGTTAACAGTTTGGGAGGAGCTTAGCAACAGTAATGATTCAATTGTTTAATTTAAATTTCTGTGGCACTTTTACATGTTTAATTGTTGCAAAGCAACTTTAACAGAAATTTTAGCGCAGACAGTAGATCAATGTTTATCAAACTTTTTTCATCATTTTCCAATTTGGATGTAGGGAAGGGTTCCGAGCCCCACCTGTCCCCCAATCGCCCCAACAAAATGGTAATCAAGTAAGCTTTAAAGGAAAACACCACCTTTTTTAATATTTTACTATATTCTTACCTCAACTTAGACGAATTAATACATAGCTATCTTTTTTCAATGCGCGCACTTCATCTTTGTACAGCGTGTAGTGAATGTGTTAGCATTTAGCCTAGCCCCATTCATTCCTTAGGATCCAAACAGGGATGAATTCAGAAGCCACCAAACACTTCCATGTTTTCCCTATTTAAAGACTGTTACATGAGTAGTTACACAAGTAAGTATGGTGGCACAAAATAAAACATGGCAAGTTTTTAAGCGGATAAAAAATGAGAACTATATTGCATATATACCTTGGCATGCAGTAACATCATCACTCCTGACTACTCCCCCTATTGCTCAAACTTCCGTAAATATTACTGTGCCCGAGGTCGAAGTTAAAGATAATAATGCAACTGTGTTTGCATTTTGTCTCTGACAAAAGTCATACTTTCTTTTCGGCTGGCTTTTTGGTTGATTAGGTCCACTGTCTGTCTTGGTTTTCTCTGCTGGTGCTGAATCTCCAGTTTTCTCTCTATTCCATTGTTAACTTTTATACCGCTACCGCCTATACCGCCTCTTCACATTAAAGTTTTTGTTCCACTTCAAATAACATTCCGACGATCATTTATTGTTGTAGGCTAACGCTCGGTGTGACATTTTCCTCACAGTCTGATGTTGTTTTAAGTTAGGCTTATATTTAAATGTGTCGTTTTGAGTGTATGGTCAATAAATAAAGGAATTAATAGAGATTACAAAAATTATCAAATTTTCTGCGGTTTGTCATGCTTCACTTGTAATGTTCCTATTCCCCACCAGTGGGGCCTGCCCACACTTTGAGAAATGCTGCAGTAGATACACAAGAACATAAAAATATGCAGCATAGGAAAATGTATTGTATTTTCATAAAATGTTATCATTAGCATTGCCAACTGTAAATAGTATAATTGTCTGCTATGGATGACGTCATCCGCCCTTTTTAAACTTACTGCCGCCATCTTGAGTACCTAGTGAGTACCAGTAGGCTACTGACAAGCATTAGCTAGCTTGCTATGATTTACGGTTTTCTTTTCTTTTACTGTCTATGATTCTTACGGATACAGGAAATGGCTACGAAAGACAAAATTTTGCATCTCGACTGTCATGAATCGAAATGCTACTTAAAAAAAATATCTTGGTTAGGGTGAATGCCTACTCGATCCCTTATGCGTTCTTCCAGCCGCTGTCCGCTGCTACCGAACTACCACTATTTTTACAACGCTAAGAAGGCATGACACAACATGAAACTTTGCTCGAAGTATCACCTGGATGTCTACACATGAACGCGAGCATTGAGAACATTGTTTGTGTACACAGAGTTTACTAAAAGGAAAGGTTTTGAACAACTGACTTTAGCTTTTTTGGTGTCCGCTCACCATCTTTGCCAGACATGAAGAATCGATTTCCGAATGCGAATGAATGAATCTCATACAGTATGAGGCTCCTTTTTCAAATTCAATATTTAGGGTGGCCATTAATGCCAGTTCCGCCGGACACGTCCCGAACATGTTTTCGGGTTCGTTCTCCATTGCGTTGCTCGACCGCATACGTCATCGAGGTTCTCACATTTCAGTTAAAATATTTATTTATTTTAAGACATACAATCATTGTAGTTTCATTCTTACTTTGAAATGTAACGGTTGCTTTTTTTCAATTAAACCTGAAATATTAAACCTTGATGCCGTATGCGGTCGACTAACGCGACTTCCGGGGAATGAACCCAAAAACATGTTCGGGACGTGTTCGGCGGAACTGGCACGAATGGCCACCCTATCAATATTGCTTTTTGCAATTGCGACAAAACAACGAATTATCAGTGCATTTATATGGAACTATGCTTTAGGAGCTATCCATCTTTATTCTCGTCCCTCCTTATGTCGCATTCGGAGATTGAAACATCTTGCCTGGCAAGATGGTGGCGAGCGGACACCAAAACAGCCAAAGTGAATTGTTCAAAACCTTCTTTTTAGTAAACTCTGTGTACACAAACAATGAGGTGATACTTCGAGCAAAGTATCATGTTTTGTCGAGCCTTCTTGTTGTAAAAACATAAATTTTGATCACCACTTCAGGTACTCAAAATGGTGGAAGACAAGTTTGAGATGTGAGTGACGTCAGCTGATATTTATGAATACCATGGTAACACTAGACTTCATTCCATTGACTTCCATTCATACGCATGCAAATGTTGCAGACCAGAAACCCAAGATCACTCTGAAAAAAATAGTTTGCGACACAATCTGACTAAACTCCATGTAGTTGTTTTTAATTATCGCATGTGTATTAATGTAATAAACATTTTGTGGCTTTTAGTTGTATGCTAGCTTTGAACCTTGTACTTTGGAGAAACTGAGCACAAAATACTATTGAGTTGGGAAGGTGGTTGTTTAGCATCTTAGACAGAAACTGCGACTGCTTTAATGAGAATGTCGAATGTCATTGTTACATTTGAAACGAAGAAGCACAATGTCTGACATGAACAACAAACAATTCACGCTTTGCTTGTTGACCTGCCACACGAGTCTCGGCACAACCGAGGCAAAAACAAAGACCGAATTTGCGAGGGTTATTGTGTGTGAATTGCTCACCTCATTATTGTTATTTTGTACTGATTTGATCATCTTGAAACTCTTGGAACATTGCAGGCGGCGCACCGGCTGCACAGCCTCACGCTGACTTTGTGCTAGATATTTTTAACGTGCCTCGTGTGCATCTATATTTTTATATTTATCCGTAGACAGCATGTACCTCAACAATCAAAACCTGAAACAAACACAGTGATTTTCTCAGAAAACCATTTTATATTCTCAAGGATATATACTTAAAGCAAACCTCTGTTTATTATCTATAATAAACCTTATTATATCCTGCTATTAAAGAAAAAAAATTTCATGTGAGTACTAAAACATCTAAGTAGCAGGAGCAGGCGGTATGATGGTTTATATGATGTAATGTTATAAGTAGATACAGGCTGGGTCTCAATCAGCTCCCGAGGTCGCAAATCAGTATAAAATTATACAATACATTTTAGGCATAATATTACACTTAAAAAAAATGCTGCATTTTTGTCAACCCAGTGTTGGGTCAAAAATGGACAAACCCAGCTGTTGAGTTAAAGTATCTCGCAAAATGTTTACATAAGTTAACAATAAAAGTGTGTAGATTAGCTCCTAAAATACAGAATTTGTCTGTGCTCCTAAAATACAGAATGTGTCTGTGCTACATATACATTTGTGATATACAAAGTAAGGAGAGCTATGGATTGATTCTCACAACCTTTTTTTATCCATGCGCTGACCACGAGATTCCCTCTGGACTGCGGATCTTTTCTGGCCGGATTTCTGCATGGCCGGGGTAAGGTCATGCTCGCATAGAGGATTACATCATGTGACAGAAACAGATGCTACAAAGAAGAGAAGCCTGTGGCCATGGCCGAAGTAGTTATGATCACGGAGCGGATGTATTTACAGCAACCCTTCAAACAGGCAGTGAGCTGTATCCTCTGAGAGCAGACACACACAATGCACACATAACTTTTCGATCGGGTACACAGAAGCACGGCAGGGGCAGTAAATAGTTGTCTACTTTGTTCTGTTCTTGGCTGTGTAGTTACCCCACTGAACCTCTGAAGCTAAATTACATCTTAAATTACATTTTCATTTCTAAAACAACCTTTGGCTTTGTTTTATTCATCGGGAATTTATTGGATTGTCGAACATGGCCTCTACATGACAACAAGGGGTTAAAAAACAAGGGCTTAGTGATGCCATGATGAAGATAAACAATTATTTCCATTTAACCTACAGTGAATTGTTGTTCACAATACAGTATGTATTTATGGAATGTAAATGGGGGCAATTTAGCTATTAGAAGTATTATTTATTGTGACTGTGATTTTCTTATTAAAGGGACACTCCACTTTTTTAAAGTTAAACATTAGATTTTTACAGTTTTGGAATCCATTTAGCCGATCTCTGGATCTGCTGGTACCACTTTTAGCATAGCTTAGCATAATCCATTGAATCTGATTAGACCATTAGCATTAGGGTGGCCATTCGTGCCAGTTCCGCCGCATGCTTTCGGGTTCGTTCTCCGGAAGTCGCGTTGGTCGACCGCATACGTCATCAAGGTTTAATATTTCGGGTTTAATTTCAGAAAAGCAACCGTTACATTTCAAGGTAAGAATGAAACTACAATGATTGTATGTCTTCAAAGAAATAAATCTTAATTTTCTAATGTATTTTACAGTTTTTCTCAGTCGCTTTGGTACATTTCTCGAATCATACTCACAATTTGCAAAACAGTAAGTGCATTTCTCAAAACAATTTGTACAAATAGCAAAACATCATGGATAACCTGCAAAAGCCACTCTTTTACTCAAAATCCTTAGTTCATCTCTCAAAATTAAATATATGTGTCAATGAACATGTCATTGCCATCAGAATAACAAGTCATTGTGTCATTGTGTACGGATAAGACAGTCAAATTGTTTAGTCATGTTGTCAATATAACAGTTTACTCTGGAGGAATGTTCTGATGTAAACTATGGCTAAAGATTTGATGACAAGTATTGTAAATTGTAAGTTACACCTTAGTGTAAGTTATGTGTGAGTTTGATTGCAAGAGACTTGACAAAATTTACATTTACGCTTTTACTGTTTGTACTGTAATTCGTTGAAAGACCATGTCATTGCCATAAAGAAAGATAAAGACAGCACTGCAAGCACTGCATAGCATAAAGAGGAAAAAAAAGTAGAAATGTGAACATGATAGATGTCTAAAAGATGTCTAACCATAGCCCAAGAATAGATGATGCATATACTTTTAGAACATGTAAAAGAAATGAAAGCAAACACCTTGAACACACTTTGCTTACATGTTGGAATATCATACATCTTCAAGTTATTTTGGCAAAAATGGCATGTAATCAAATTCAAGGTTGTTTAGGGTAGAAGTGGATTACTCATAGCCGGACTATATGGGGTTTATAGTTAGCCATCATTTCAATGTCTCGGTTTTTGCTTGTTGGGGATGTTTCTGTCTGTTAGAGAAAGTCAAGATTCACCTGGGAGCAATTTACCAATTCAAGACAGATTTAGAAAAAATGTCTAATGGAAATGTATAGAAATATGTTTGACCATATCCTGTATTTTGACAACATGTTCAACCATTTTGCATGTAAAGACTTATACTATGAACTAATGCCTAAATGTTGTGTGGAGTGAGACTATTCAACAGAGACCCATTATAATTCATTTTGATCAACATGACATAAGCAACTGATAATGTACGAAAAAGCAGAGAATTGTACATAATCATTTGCATGGATGTACCAAAGCATTTGCAACTTGTTCAAAGAAATGAGAAACTGCTTTTTTGATGTGCACAAGTGACACAATGATGTGAGAATTGAACAAGCAGTTTAGAGAATTTCAATTCTGATCTGAGAATTGTACCAAAGCGACGGAGAAAAACTGTAACTGAAATGTGATGACATATGCGGTAGAGCAACGCGACTTCTGGAGAACAAACCCGAAAACATGTTCGGGACGTGTCCGGTGGAACTGGCACGAATGGCCACCCTAATTAGCATCGTGCTAAAAAAAAAAACTAAGTGTTTCGATATTTTTCTCTTTAAAGCTTGACTCTTCTGTAGTGACGTGTACTAAGACCGACGAAAAATGTAAAGTTGCGGTTTCCTAGGCCGATATGACTAGGAACTATACTCTCATTCTGGCGTAATAATCAAGGACTTTGCTGGCATAACATAGCTGCAGAAGGAGCAATAATATTACGCAGTGCTCGAAAATAGTGCCCTGCTATTAAAAGTTACCAAGGGGACTACTTTCAGGTGCTGCATAATATCATTGGGCGCTTCTTAATTCTTATTTGTTCATCCTAGTTTCCTTTTCTTGTTTCCTCATAGGATGCAAGCTAGGAAAGGCGTGAGGGCCTGACGCTAGCACTTTTAGCATAGCTTAACACAATCCATTGAATCTAATTAAACCATCAACATCGCACAAAAAAATAACCAAAAAGTTTCGATATTTTTTCTAAGTAAAACTTGACTCTTCTGTAGTTACATTGTGTACTAACACTGGGGGACAATTAAAAGTTGTGATTTCCTAGGTGTGAGGGATTTGCGGGACGGATGAACCCAAATGCAGACGATGTCGGGGGAAAACAGAAAACACTTTTATTTCTACACTCAACAAAACAAAGACCCACGAGGGGGTTCACGACATGAAACATGAAACACTAAACTTTTACAAGATAACAAGACTTGACTGGAACATGTAACATGAGACCTTGACTCTACACAACACAATACAAAACATTAAACAATAAACAAAGTCCAACGGCCAGAAGGCCGACAGTGCCCAATGTCCGGACCCCCGAAAACAGAAGGCGGGACAGACGGTCTCCGCCCAGGAAGTGGGCCCGGAACCCAGCACCGCTCGGCCCGCCGACCTCAAACAGGACATGCCGTACAGGAACGCTCGCGGGGCTCACTGACCAGTGAGAATCTCGGAGCTTGCTGGCCGATCCTCTGTCGCGGGGCTCGCTGAACAGAGCTCCATCGCGGCGACAGTCCGACGTACAAACACTCCCACGGGATCCGCCGACCAGGAACTTCCCGCGAATCTCACCATCCTGGCACTTATCCGCGGGGCTCATCGACCAGCACACTCCCGTGGGGCTCGTCGATTCGGATCTGTCCCGCGGAGCTCCCCGAACAGGAACACTCCCGCGAAGCTCGTCGGCCAGTAGCCCTACCGAAGACCCCACCGATCAGGAACACACCCGCGGGGCTCACTGCACGGCCACAGGAACACAACTCCACAGACAACAGCAGGACGGGGCAGGACTGGACAGACAGCAGGACGAAGCAGGACTAGACGGACAGGAACACTAGACGGGGTCAGACTAAACGAGGTAAGCAAAACCAAAACAGAGCTGTCTGCTGGGTTCAAGAATGGTGGTATCATTCTGTCAGGGATGGTGGAGGATGAACCCAAGTGCAGACAGCTCTCAACTCAAAAGACTTTTATTAATAAACTAAAGCTCCCTCGAGGGGGTAAACAAGACAAGAATTAAATAAAAGACATGGCAAAAACACGACAAAACCTCTAACAGTGTCACATAAATACATACAATGATACCACCAAGACAAGAGACACAAAGGCATTTAAATAGGGAAACTAATTAGGGGACAATAACAAACAGGTGAAGGGAATAAACTAATCATGAATAATTAACAAGGAAACGAGGGGGCAGGGTCAAGACTTAAGACAGGAGAGCATGCGGTACACAAAACATAAACACAGACCACATGACTCTCCACACAAACACGTATACGGGGGTGTCAGGATCCCGGCACCAGAAACAAGACAAAATACACTTAATAACATTCGGGATCCTGACACTAGGCCGATATTTGGCGTAATAACCAAAGACTTTGCTGCCGTAACATGGGTGCAGCAGGCGCAGCGCCTGTAAATGTCCCCTTGGTAACTTTTAATTTTATTGTTTATTGAAATTTTATTGAAATGAGCATATTTTCAAAAAAAAATGGAGTGTCTCTTTAAGTGAAATTATACCCTCTTTCCTTACTCTCTTTATAACTTATAGCCATACCTGGAGATTGGCTGAATGGATTCCAAAACGGTAAAAATCAAATGTTTAACTCTATGGGAGCTGAAATAATTTGGAGTGTCCCTTTAATGCTGACACTGTTTAATTAAAGTAGCTCATTAGAGGTCATCCCAGTGACTTAACCATAGTTGGGGGGGGGGATGTTTTCCGGTACCTAACACTGTGGTAAACTCTGTGTAATGCCCACCCTCCCATGGCCTTTTCTTTTTATAGACTCCAGAAAGGTGGAAATCAGCAGCTTCTGCTTAATGAAGCCTCAGAGGTCAAACGTGAGCATGCAGAGAGCTTCCTGTGTCAAGCGAGACAATGAAAGAGAGCTTCGTGGTGTGGAGAACATGGGCATTTGTTTGTATCTTAAAAATCCCTGCATGATTGGCAGATGGCCTCCAAGGCCCTGAAAGCTCATTACCGCAGCTAATCCTGTCACCTCGACCCGTCACCTTTAAATAAATGTTTTCTGTCCCCTGCAAGATGCAGCAGAGATCGTGACATCCTGGATTCGCTATCAGCAGTGTCTGATTTTGTATCTGCGACACATTTGTATGCAGGTGTTGTTAATAGCTTGATTTCTTAGTATCTCTATGATCTTTATTGAGATGTATATATCAAGGGGTGAGAACCAAATTTTGATACCAAAGATTTAGATAGCAAATGAAAGCTCTTGATGAGCTTTTTCTGCTTGGAAAGGGACATAAGTTAATTATTCAACAATTTGGAGTTATTAAAGATCAAAATTAGTACACAAAGGCCCAATACCAATTTTATTTTATACCCCACACCTTCCACTCACCCTTAAAAGTGCACTTAAATCATTGCTAAAAACAATGTTATTTTGTATATTTGGTATAATAAAATTTGTATGCAATGTTTATCATGCTGCCCTCACCTGTAGTCATAAGTTTAGTGGGTTAAAGACAAGAAATTGTCCCTATATTTTTTAAGTAGCGCCTCACTGCAGAACACGACATCCAGGGAGCGGATTTGTATCCATATGAAAGGAGCAGGGGTGGAGCTGGATCTCCTCCAGCTGCATTTTGATTGATCAGCGGTTTTACCACAACACGTCATACTTGCGTTGTTGCTCTACCATTTCCGCATCATAACTAAAGAAAGTTATGGTAACGCTTTAGATTACAGCCCGGAAAGTACTGGGTAAGTACAGGGAATTTACAGCGTATGTTTCTGTAATTATAGTTTACTTATGAAGTACGTACGTGTAATTATAAGGGAACAATTTATAATATTTGTGGAATAAAAGGGTAACAACCAGGAAAAATACAAATAATATATGCAGTAAAGTACTGCAGAAGTACAGCGAATTTACAGCATACATTTCTGTAATTATAGTGTACTTATAAAGTACATACGTATAATTTTAAGGGAACAATTTATAATATTTTCGGAACAAAGTGGTAACAGGTGCCACTTTAATTTACAGCCCGCAGATGTTGTATTTACTCTGTAACTACGTGAAACAAGGGGGTAACAAGTGCCACTTTAATTTACAGCCCGCAGATGTTGTATTTACCCTGTAACTACGTGAAACAAGGGGGTAACAAGTGCCACTTTAATTTACAGCCCGCAGATGTTGTATTTACTCTGTAACTACGTGAAACAAGGGGTTAACAAGTGCCACTTTAATTTACAGCCCGCAGATTCTGTACTTACTCCTACTACGTGAAACAAGGGGGTAAACATTTTTGACTTAGACTGTAACAACACAAAACAATGGTATATTTACACAGTAACTACAGAAAATACACTCTTAGAAAGGATGTGTTAATTTTTTACACATCTTTGTGTGTTAAGTTTTTAAAACATTGTGTGTAATTTTAACACATTATGTGTCATTTTGTGTTGATTTTGTGTTAAAATATCACACAAGTTGTGTTAAAAGTAACACAAAATGTGTTGATTCCATAACAACACAGGGATGGGTGGATTCTGGGACAACGCATTTAGGCTCTGTTTACACGTACATGGTTATTTTTAAAAACTGAGAGATTTACCTTCGTTTGTGCCCCTCGTTTACACCCAAACGGAGAACTCTCCTCTGAAACCGATTGTTTCTAAAAACTCCGGCCAGAGTGGAGATCTTGAAAATCTTTGGTTGCACGGTTGCAGGTAAACTGAGACAAACGGATGTTTAAGCAGGCAACGTCACAGAGTATGCGCCAGAGCTCGCACCTACGTCAAAAGTGCAACCTATGTTTACATGTGACTGCTACTCTGAACGCTTCCAAGATCACATTTCTGTTCGTGCAAACTCTTTCCTGTGTTTGTATTTGCAAATACAGCTGCTCCATTATGTCGAGGAGCAGAGGCGAGTGCTCGGAGGTCAACAATCTTGCGCGTGTTTGACTTCATGCGGCGCTGCAAGAACCGACAAACGGATGATGTCAAAGTACCGCGAGAGCGACTCGAAATTATACCTCTACGTATGATTCCACAACTCGCTCTCGCGGTACTTTGACGTCATCGATCACCTACTGCAACAACTCCTCCCTCCAACATGAAGAACCAGTTCGCGTCACCACCAGCGCTGCCGGTGATTGGCTTACGTGGGCTTGAGCTTCTCTTGACGGCATATATGCACGGGTACATGTAAATAAACACTTTTCTGAAAACTGACATGTGTGCACGATATTATTTTTGAAACCGGAGAGGTTGAAATGTCCGTTTATGAAAATAACAGCCCACGTGTAAACATAGCCTTAGTGTGTTGTCCCAAAATCAACACTAATGTGTTGTTTTTACCACATCCGTTCTAAGAGTGTAGTTCTAGTTTTGCTTGCTTTATTTTCACCATAGTTGCCTTGCCTATTTTTAATTTTGCTTGATGACCCAACAAATTCCTGTACTCTTTTTCTTTCTTAAGGTAAGTAACCTTTATTGAAAATTCTAAATAAATTGTATTGTATAGCATAAACACAATAACTGAATTTCAAGTTTTGTTGTTTAGTAATCTAAAATACTTACTGCATATATTATTTGTATTTTTCCTGGTTGTTACCCCTTTGTTCCCCAAATATTATAAATTGTTCCCTTATAATTACACGTACGTACTTCATAAGTTTACTATAATTACAGAAACATACGCTGTAAATTCGCTGTACTTACGCAGTACTTTCCGGGCTGTAATCTAAAGCGTTACCAAAGTTATTATTTTGACGGAAAAACAAACTTTACTCCAATATTACTCCAGTAAAAGTAGTACCTACAAGGTCAAACTTAAGTTTTTCTATAATAATGTTTTGAAGTACAGTAAAAGTAATAAGAGCCTCATCCAAGTATCATTACTTACAGGGGTACACTAAATTATTAATCTATCTCGACTTTATAATTAATCGAACTTGGAACTCAGTGTTCTGCACTGAGGAGCATCTCGACTCTTTCACCAAAAGCAGCACACCACACACCCCTCTGTTGGCGATTCCGGGTGGTCTCCACTCCGTCTATTCACGTTCCGGTCCCCCGGTCTGTTCGCAATTGCTGTAATGGACTGGCAATCTGACGCACCTGGAGTTTTTTGTTCTGGAACACAATCAGACCGGGGGGACTGTGCTGCGATCAGACCGAGGAAACTGCAACGTCATCGTGTCGGGGGAACCGGGAAGCACTGACGTTACAGAGGTGGCACACCAGGGAAAACTCCTAGTGTTTCGAATGGCCAGCCCACTTTATTACAGCTACTTTATAACTTTTATCTCGGAATGTTGGCAAACTAGGATTTTTTTTTTGCAAACGTTTCTTTAAATTACATGACCATTAATATGAACACAAGATTAAATGTAACATAAAACAAATGATTATTTGTAATAAAAATTTTAAGAATTACTCGCATGTGCAGCCATGTTGGAAAATTTCTTCGTTTAAAGTAAATCTTCATTTGAAGAGCTATCTGGCCCTTCCCATCCACCTAAAAGAGAATTAAGACATCCTCACGTGAACGTGCTAAACTGAGGGGTAGGGGAAAGTGTAGGGATTGAAATCTAAAGTTGGTGCAATGTCATGCCCCTCTGGTTCTTCCCCCTCGATATACAGTATATGTGCTGTATCAGGTCTGGCATCATAACCCTCTCGAAACACAATTTAGTAGTATGTCATCTTTATATTATTGTCTTTATTATATAAGCTTATACTGTATGCTTTTCTGATGAATGATTCTGGTTTTATTGTGCATGTTTCTTTCGTGCATGTTAGTTCTGATCTTTCATCAAAATGTAATAACTATCCGTGCCCCTGAAACAACTTTTCATTTCGGCTGACATGACCGAGGCCACACAGGTGATGAAAAACAATATGAAGCAGTAATATCAAACCCCGCATTTTTCAATCCTATCAAATCCTGATGGGTGAAATAAAGTGCAGGCCTACATTATTTCCAACCAAACATTGCAGATGTTTAATGATGCAATGCAAACAGCTTTCACGTTGTTCTTTGGAGGTTAAACAACCTTAATCTTTATCCATTTTCTGCCAAGTCAATTATGTTTACCAATACTATGAGGTCATGTACGTTTATGACGGAATATTGAGACCGATTTTGGCTTTCACATGCCGTCATGTCAGATGTCAGTAAAGATGTATCGGGTCTCGCCGTGAGCAGATGCTGTGTTATTAAACATTGCTGAGTCATACCTCTAAAGTGACTGAACACCCACAATGCTTTAAGCATGAACTGAATCACCTTCCTGCAACCACAGGCACACAGCCATTGCGTTACGCTTGTATATATTTCCTCTGAGCCGTGCCTGTTCACCCAGATCTGACCGTAAACCAGGTGCTATAATGTCCAGAGTGCAACTGCCCATTCACTTGGCAGACGGAGAGAGCTAATCAGCTTTTTGGCATCGAGGAAGCTGGCGGCGAAAAGGCTCGGACACATTATCCAGTCTTGAGTAAAGTTATCTGACATGCAGGAAGTTAAGGAACATACACTATTAAAAAATAAATATACTACACAATGTTCTACAGTGATGTTGTAGAAGAACCTTTTTGGTTCCCCAAAGAACCTTTTTGGTTTCCAAGGGACTGCAGATGAAAAAGCTAACTCTGGCGGATATACATTTTGAGTCTAAACAAAAAATGTTAATTGATGTGCATTGTCCCTTTCAAATAAATAAAGGGGAAAAAAGCATTCAGGTGTAACCGAGGGGCAACCTTCCTCTCTCTGAGGAAGCCAATATGCAAGTGAGTTAGTTGCTGGCTCCAAAAGGGAGTCAATTCCCATAGACCCCCATGCTAAAATACCCAACATTACATCAGAAAATAGTATGTTTACAGCCTGGTACCAAAAAGGGATTTTGGTCTATCGCAAATTTTGCCCTTCTTGAAAACAGTAAGGGGTTGAATTTTTTGTATCTTGCCTTAAAGGTCTGCATAATTAAGGGGCGTGGCCGCTTGAGTGACAGGTGAACTGCCATTGCTGCCACTACGTACAGGCATGTACTGCCTCATTCCCAATTCCAAGTTCCAGTTTAGCTCGTGAAATGTAATATGAAATGGTGAGCAATGTTTTTAGGTTCTCTTTACGAATTAAAGTTTTTAAATATAAGCCATACAGTGTATCTCTATAATATTGCACATGAGCTTTAGCTTCTGGCTTTTTTCCGTCTCTTCAATTTTCTTTAATCCTCACGAGACGCCACAGTCCAAAATCACATAATCTGTTTGGTTGCATGGTTTGTAATGTTTATGCAATCTCAAGTTCAGCAGCCTCGTACTGCAAGAAATAAGGTAATCTTTAAAAGCAATTGGATTAAATAGAAACCATAGTTTGATATTTCAGACAATCCCCTCTGCATTTTATTCATGCTTTCCGGAGCATTGCATTATAAGTGCATTGGGTTGTATTCGCCAAGCTCAAGTTTTCTCAGTGTAGATTTACCAAAATAAGACGACGCGATAAACACCAGTCCTTTTATGACACATATAAATGCCTTACTTTACAAAAGTAATTTTTTAACTCATCATGTAAAATGCAACTTGGTTGTGCAGTTTTAATATTTCAACCAAGTTTACAGTGACAGTCACTATGTATGTATTGCATCACAAATGAGTGAACAGGTGAGTGGTCTGAGACTCATACGTGAATGTGTTAAAGCTCCTATTACGCTTGTGCTGTCTAATGCGCCTCACCAGCACTACGGCGAAATGTCATAAATGGGCCAAATTGTCAATTTTCTGTCCTCTTTTACAACAGTGATAGCTGCTCTCTTATGTCTGTTGGTGCTGTGCTGATTGATGTTCAAGTCATTACCATGGCAACCAATGTAGATATTGAACACACTGTCTGACCAAACTGCTCTTATTTCCTCATTCGCAAAATCGCAGTTGCTTCTGAAGATCAGATTTCAAAAACAAATCACATTTATGTGCAATGTGAACACAGCCAAGTCATCTTTGATATTTCTGCTTCAATACTGCTAGAGATCAGTACAGGGTCTTTCAAAAGCCTGGTCACAGCACAGGTAAAGTAATTTATGTCCTGAAGATAAAAAACAAGCGCAAATATCCTCCCTGTGCTCACCTGTTGTGTGTTTTACCATCTCACATGTGTTTGTTTTTTCCTTTTCTGCTTGTTTTACTAGCTTACAATCGAGTGCCAGAGTCTCTCAGCAGGTGAGACGGCAGCTGTTTCGCACCTCTCTCTGACAAAAATCACACATACGTGCACCTTCAATACAGTAGACACACATCCAAAACCTAGAAAACATACCGAAAAGTAGCATACTGTACCAATCGATCTATATCTGAGATACCGGAGATCAAAATAGCTACATGCTTTGTGGAATAAGGTCTGAATATCACAATAAAGCGCAATGAACATTATAATGAGCTCGTCGTGGTTTCCTACTGCATGCATCTCAGGCTGAAAGGGTTCACAGTTGGTGTGCTTATCAGACCTGCACGAGGCCATGACAGCCCATATGCTTCAACCATGTGTGTTTTCTGTCCTCCATCACATTCACACATATACGTGACAGCGCACAAACGCTATATTTCTTGACTTTCTCTCTTTTTCTCTCGACGTCTGTGCTGCTCATTAGCATTGTTTGCTTTAGAGTTGAGTTGAGTGAGTGATCGAGCGAGAGAGGTGGTAAGGGTTGTGCTTCTTTTTGGTGTAAAGCAAAGATAACGCTTTCCTGAATAAAATTGCACAAACATTCAGAAATGTGCAAACAGCTGTGTTGTAAAAAAAAATGGACTAGGAAAATGTGATGTGAATTAAACTTTTTACACCTTGCAAAGGATTTCAGGAGAGAGAGAGAGAGAGAGAGAGAGAGAGAGAGAGAGAGAGAGAGAGAGAGAGAGAGAGAGAGAGAGAGAGAGAGAGAGAGAGAGAGAGAGAGCGAGAGCGAGCTGCTTCTGAACAGCCTGCAGCTTGATGTTTTTTTTGTTGTTAAACAATGTCATCTCATTTGCATTGCATTATCCACATACAGTATATTGTTAATACTCATAATATTAAATGGACACTCCACTTTTTGAAAATATGCTCATCCAGCTCCACTAGAGTTAAACATTTGATTTTTACTGTTTTGGAATCCATTCAGCCGATCTTCGCATCTGGCGGTACCACTTTTAGCATACCTTAGCATAATCCATTGAATCTGATTAGACCATTAGCATTGCGCTAAAAAATAACCAAAGACTATACTCTCATTCTGGCGTAATAATCAAGGACTTTGCTGCCGTAACATGGTTGCAGGAGGCGCAATGATATTACGCAGTGCCCGAAAATAGTCCCCTGCTATTGAAAGTTACAAAGGGGACTATTTTCGGGCATTGTGTAATATCATTGCTCCTCCTGCAGCCATGTTACGGCAGCAAAGTCCTTGATTATAACGCCAGAATGAGAGTATAGTTCCTAGCCATATCGGCCTAGAATATCGCAACTTTTAATTCTCCGTCGGTCTTAGTACAAAATGTAACTACAGAAGAGTCAAGTTTTAAATAGGTAAAATATCGAAACTCTTTGGTTATTTTTGAGGACGATGCTAATGGTCTAATCAGATTTAATGGATTATGCTAAGCTATGCTAAAAGTGTTAGCGCCAGACTCGGAGATCAGCTGAATGGATTCCAAAATGGTAAAAATCAAATGTTTAACTCTAGGGGAACTGGAAAATTTATATTTTCGAAAAAAAAAAGTGGACTGTCCCTTTAAGTTTATTTCTCATATTTGCAACTTTACCGTGAGGCGGGTAGGGCCATAATCCTTCCTTGCTCAAATTAGACAGTAAAGGATTGTATGTGTGTGTGTGTGTGTGTGTGTGTGTGTGTGTGTGTGTGTGTGTGTGTGTGTGTGTGTGTGTGTGTGTGCGTGTGCGTGTGCGTGTGCGTGTGCGTGCGCGTGCGTGTGTGTGTGTGTGTGTGTGTGTAATGTACTTTTCTTTCTGTTGTGCATTAGTCTTAGCATACTTCTTTTCTTGGACTTGGTTTGGTATCATATTTCACATTTAAAACAGTATAGCACAAGTGCTCAAAGATTTCTGCTTCAGATAAATCTGAAAAACTGTCACACGCTGGCTTAGCATAAAGCTGAACTCCATGCACAAATAAACTTCCTGACTTCCTCTCACTACATAACAATGACACCAGAATAAACATTTGGCTTATGAATGTGAGGGTGTTTGAAAAAATGAGGAACAAAGCAAGCTGTTGATTAAACTCATTAAATGACATTCTCCAAGATGAAAGCAAATAGTTGGCTATTAGGTCCTATTTGTGTTCGAAGATGAGTTTATGTGCACATGAGGCTGTTCATGTATTTGTTTAGTGAGGTTGCAATGGAGTTTTGATTAATCAGACTTTATTTCCTGAGAAAAGCAAACAAATCTTTTCTGTAAACATTTGAAAAGAGTCAGGATAGGCTTTTTCCCATTTTATTCATTTGCATATTTGTCTATACAAAAATGAAAAATTTGGTAACACTTTACAATAAATTATTCAGCTTGTTAAGTAATGTTATTCAGGACAGTAGATTATGATGTACTTCTTTGGCATTTAGAGTATTTGATTGGTATATCAAGGGTACCACCTTACAGTGGTTCAATTCATATCTTAGAGACAGGTCCTTTTCTGTATCTCTGGTCAAATTTTTCTTCTCTTCAGCTGCTATTATTAGTGGTGTACCCCTGGGTTCTATGTTGGGCCCGCTCCTCTTTATTCTTTTTCAGTTGTTACCCCTCGCTTATGGAATCAGTTGCTACTGAATATTCACCTTGCACCTACTATTATCATTTTTAGGAAAAGGCTGAAAATGTATATTTTCTCCCAGGCATTTTAATCTAATTTTACTACTCTGTTATTTTAGTAGTTTTTCATGTTGTTGCTTGATTCTGATTGGCCAGTTGCGACATTCCAAGGTATGATATTCTGAGATAACAACATATGACATTACATTTATGATTAAACCGAATAGTTTGTTTGTGACATTTGAACATCTTGTATTATCTTAAAACCGAAAGTAAATGGGTATTCCTTGTGGAAGGTATGCATCAATATTATAAAGGTAATGTTCCTTACCTTACTAACGAGGTAAATAGCCATGTAATAAGTATAATGTACAGGCAGCAGGTTGTTTTCGCAGAAACAAGGACCCGATTCGAAGCTAAGGTGTACATTATCCCTTATACTTAAGGCATAAGCTTAACAATCAAAAATAATTCTACATCATTTAGTAATCTTAGTTCATGTTAATTTCAGCATTTAATACATTTGATTTTTTTAAAATCAAAAGTTATAACTTTTAACATTAGCTAATGCACTTTGAATTAACATGACTTTTTACTATTTACCAAGTTAAATACATGCTGAAAAACTTTTGTGTTGACTGTTAGTTCATGCTAGCTAATGCATTTACTAATGCTAACAAATACAGCCTTATTGTACAGCCAATAGTTAAAAAAATATTTAAAAGTAACTCCTTAAACAAATCATTTCCTTGTTTCTTAATTTGCATGTTGTGGACTAATTTATTTTGCTAATTGCTAGGTCTCGTCAATTGAATAGTAATATTTTAGCCTCCTAATGTTGCTTTTTCAGTGAATTCACTTGAACTGACCACCCAGGGATAGAAGATATCTTGCACACAGTTGGAAAATTGCATTGGATCTTGTGACACCACAAGCTGCTAGAGAGCTAGAAGCCTGCAATCTGTTCCCAATGAGTCTGGTGCAGGGTGTACAGATAAATTGTTGAGCTGGTTGAAGTCATCATCTGCTACAGAGCTGGGTTTACAAGGTACCAGGATGATTCAATGATATGTTTTCCAGTGTTTACATGTTGGTCGCATTAAACCTTTAAAATTACGCTTGTAGGTGTATAAATGTGTTTTTGAGAAATACTTGGGAGATGCCCTTTTAAAAAGTAAACCTTTGAACCTTTATGAGTTCATATTAGTACCTCAGAGGTACATATTGGTACCAAAGAATGATTATATTTATTACTTAAAGCAACACTATGTAGTTTTTTTACCTTTAAATAATGTCTCTAAAATTATTTCAGTAATAGAACAACTTTTAACTGGACAAATTGTACTGTTGCTGCAACCTGAGCAGCCTCCTAGCTGCTACAAGCACACTCTGAAAGTGGCGGTGGAGGGTAGGGAACACAGTCCGCCCCTCCCCCTGCCTGCAGAAGAGTGTCTGATCCCAGGCACTGTTGCGCTTTTCAACCACATGGGGGAGCTGCTAGTCATTTTACATGGAAACTACATAGTGTTGCTTTAAAATTACACGTTAGCTTTTATATGTCCAATCAATTCACAGTGGAAAACACAAGCCACGCCCACATTTTTCCTCATGTTATATTCCGCTTAACTCAGAAATACGTCACAATACGGAAGTCGGTCGCGGGGAACCAAAAGGGTTCTTACCCTTAGCTTGTGAGCATTCTTTCTAACAGTGTACTTATTTGGAGATACAGGAAAGGTATAGTTCACGACTTTATCCCTGACTCCATCATTCACAATTGGCAAGGCAGAGTACCACTTTAAGCATTCTTTAGATATATTATAGTTTTTATTAAGTAAACTAAAATCTAAGCAGAATGGGGCTGCTACATTTGGCCCATAAACTCTTGATAACTTTATTACTCTATTTTCCATCACAGCAGGGTTATTAACTATGAACGTTATGGTCGAAACATCCAGTTTTCCTTGGTGCGCTAGTTAAAGTCATTTTTCTTTTACGGAAATGAACTGGGCCATTGGCCGGCGCTCTTAAAACAGCAGTAAGCCATCGTGGCTTTTTATAGTGAGTGAGACAGTTTGATATATTGTGTTTGTTTATTCACATCAACTGAAGTGCAGAAAGATGCAGTTGTGACCTTAAAAAACACTACAGATGTCTCCTCCCCTGCAGTGCTATGCATCAATAGATTGGTGCCTGACTTATCTAACGGGCTCAGCAGGCACACTTATCGCCTTTATTATGAGGATGGTTTTAAGTATCGGGCATACTGTACATTTCTTAACCTATTGCCCCTGCATGCAATCTGTGGGTCACATCCAATATAAGATTGGCATTAAGTTCTTTTACCGTCAGTGATGCTTAAAGGGATTTGGCATGTCGAGTATGGTCAGTCAAAGAGTATGGAGCTTAGTAGTGTTTGTTTTGACTATTAGCATAAGATCTGGTCAATTTTGCAGCTAAAGCCATCTGCTTACAGCCAGTGTTGGGGAAAGTTACTTTTAAAAGTAATGCATTACAATATTAAGTTACTCCCAAAAAAAAGTAACTAATTGCATTACTTAGTTACTTTTCATGGAAAGTAATGCTTACGTTACTTTTAGTTACTTTTGCGTTACTTTTTCTTGGCTAAAGCTTGATCTCTTTCAGGCCTTGCCGGTGTTTTTATGACTGAAAAGTTCTGCATTCAGAAATTGCATATTTCATCACAAAAATGTTTAGCTCTGGCCTGCCATCTTATTTTCTGACTCAAACTGTTTCCACACAGGCACAGAGAGTGCATACGTTTAGTTTAATTCAGTACATATGTTTTTAATCAAATTAATTAAACTAAAAAAGTAACTTGAGTTACTTTTTTGAAAAAGTAACTCAAATATTAATGTGTACATTTAAAAAGTAATGCGTTACTTTACTCGTTACTTCAGAAAAGTAATATTATTACGTAACTCAAGTTACTTGTAATGCGTTACCCCCAACACTGCTTACAGCAATCCTACAGTAAACATGTAAATAGAGCAATCCCTGTTTGTTTCTTGTGCCTTCGAGGGATACATTTGCAATTTCAGTAGCCCACTTTAGATATTTTACTAACTATAAGTAACTGCAACGATTTGTCAACTGCCAAGAGTAGACGTCTGATAGTCTGCTTAATATTTTTATTGTGATGTTCCCCAACAGACATTCTAGTGAGTAACTTTGTAAACTTATTCTGCTTACCCTAATCCCTTCCTGATAACAGTTTACTATGTGACATGTGACCCTGGATCACAAAACCAGTCATAAGTCGTACAGGTATATTTGTAGAGTACCAAAAGCCAAAAATACACTGTAGGGGTCAAAATTATTATTTGTTTAATTGAAAGCCAAAAATCATTAATGATTGTAAATATACAAATGTATTTATCATTAGTAATAGGTGTTGCTAAGGATCTCATTTGGACAATTAAAAAATATATATATATTTCGATTTTTTTGATTGTCAAATATTGTCCTATCCTAACAAACCAAACAACAAATAAAGTATATTTATTCAGTTTTGATGTATAAATCTTAATAAAAAGACCCTTATGACTGGTTTTGTGTTCCAGGGTCACATATTGTTGCAAGTTACTGAGATATTTATAGTTGGTATAATGTCAAGTGAACTAGTGAAATATAGTGCTAAATTGATATATTTCAGGCTTTAATTGTAAAAATAAATTTAAATAACTGTATAGAAATGTTAATCGATATTGTGTGCAGCGTGACCATCATGGTCATTGAACAGACAATGGTCAATAAATAACCATGCTGTGGCATGCCGTGGTATTGTGTGGTTGTACCACATCCTCATTTACTAATGTTTTAATACACAGTGAAACATATAATATCGACGTATTGACAGGACTACTAATTATTTACATATTAACAGCTTTACAGAAAGATGTGTACGTATTCATATTGATAAATATTAAAATCGCGGGTACTGGTGTGTCTTACTTATTTTAATGACATGTTTCAGTCATATTTTCTGATTTTCAGTTTACTAATTCACCTAATGAAATGTTCACAACTTTCAGAGGATTACATTAGACACTACACTACACTTTAAAACCTTAAAATGAATAACATTTCTGTAATCAGTTAAACATTTTTTATATATTTTGTTTGTTTGCCATGACACACAAAAGGTTTTCTCCTATGCTGTCTTATATGCAACAGTAATTACACCAAAACACAACATAAATTCACAAAATATGTTAATTTTAGTAATTCGCTGTAATCCACATCTTTAAAATTCATACGATTGCAAGGAACATATCCAAATTCAGCCCTTAATCCAGCGATCTTGATCCTAGTTTTCAGTGACTGTAAATGTCAAATCTCGAATTCGTTATGAATTTGAATTCAAATATTGTGCCTCAAGAAATTTTACAACACATTGCTTTACGGCAGTGAAATCAAACGCTCATTGGCTCTTGCGTGCCAAGTCATAGATTTGCAACATTGCCGTCTTTCAGTCGATGTGCTTTTGAAATTTGAAATGCGCGCCTTGACAGAAAGAAGCTGGATTAAGTTTTTTGTTGATTATTAACTTTAATACTTCTCTGTACGTCATATACTCCAGAGAGAACCGTGGCTGCAGCACATCACCATTTTAACTCTTTCCCTGCTATTGACGAGTTATCTTGTCAATTAAGAGAAAACATTTGCATAAAAACTGTGTTCCTGGTGAATTTTTATGTTAATCTGCAATACCGCGATTATCCACTAGATGGTCTTACCCAATTTATGAAAAAATCTGAAGCCAAAACGTTATTTACTAATTTTAAACTCTGTATGTTTTGATAATCATTCTGAATCTGATCTCTAACAAAATTCCTTCACAAAAATGCAATTATTTCAGCTTTTTGCTTAAAAAAATATTTTAAAGAAAAATACCCATATTTAAGAGTTTATAAGCAGAGAAAAATATAAACAGGATGGAATTTTTTTTCCGATTTGTTTGTTTGTTTATTGTTTGTTTGAAAGCATAGGGTCTTTTCTTTTCTTTTATATATTTGTATGTTTACATATATTTAGAAGAATTTTCCTGGAAGGCATTTTGTGAAACTTTTGTAAAAATCCTGTCGGGCAACAACAAAAAAATGTCTGGCTTTGGAGTAGGGTTGGGGTGGAAACATTATAAAATGGTTGAAGGGAAATTATACAGCCATTTTTATTGTATAAAAATGTGTACGTTTTTACATTCTGTAGCTGTAAAAATGTAATAACGCTACGATTAAATGTTGCAAATACATTTACATTGTACTCTTTAGCACCTATTTAAAAGTATTTTTGAAAGCTACATAACAGTGAGACGAGGCTGTGTCGCAGTTCTTATTGCTGGCTTAAGAATTAAATCTTGGACTTTGACATTTTATTGTTCCTGCTGCTATTCCACGAGTCATTGAATCTCTCCCCACCTGAAACATAAACATAAAACATAAATGGTCTCAGGACAGCCCCAAGAAGCTAACAAAGAAGCACCCATCCAGACAGCAAAGACAGTGACTACACAATCCTTTAAACCCACAGGGAATCATTCAACCACAAACTCGACGTCTTTTTATTACTAAAGAACTACAGAGCTCTCTCTCTCTCTTTACACAAATCCCCGACGTATACTACACGAGGGAAAGATCCTGAAACCGAGAAACACAGAGAACATCTAATTTTCCCTTGTACTTTTCAACCTGTAAATGCCTTTAGATTTTTACACAGAGGTAGAAAGTTACAGAGCCGGATCCAATTATAAATGGGTGGCGAACAACCCCAGACATGACATGCAGAGAAGAGCAGATAGGAAGGAGGAGCGAGAAGCTCAAGCAGGTGTTGAGAGTCGCCTTTGACTGAGAGCGAACATATTGCCAGGTACTTATCTGCATAGTTGCCCCCTGCTAACCAAACAAAATAAAAAACCTGCCGCAAACAGTTCTGAGTTAGTGACAATATGGAAGACATTCAATGGTTGCCCATGGAAATCCATGCGCCTGCAGCGTGCATTTGTTTTCATTTGGGCTGAAGCTAAACTGTGGATTTAAGACCGGATTGGAAGTGCGATTTACGGTAGTCATATGATGATAGTGCACTGACTTAGTATTGTTTGTCAATATAATGTTTCAATAACATATTTCATATTAGCTATTGCATTGGACAGGCATTATAAATCTGGTTTATTTTGCCAACAGTTTGTCAAGATTGATTCAAGAACATATTTCAAATTAGCTATAATCTTTCACAACAGTGGTGTCGTAAAATGTGTTTCTTTAGCAAACTGTTTGTGTTAATACATTTTTAAAATGTGAAATTGAGATCATAGATTTGTCCTTTCATATTTCTAAAAACAGTTCAGGCACCTTCAAGAGGGATGGCTTCAATTCGATCCCATATTATTTCTTCTGTTCATTTCAGTAGGGGTGTCTCATTTCCAAACCTCACAGATTTTCCGATACAGCATGACTGCTTTATATGCTAATGATGCCTGTGGATATTCACACACTTTCCAAAATTAACTGCCCAAGCGGCAAAAGCAACTACACCCTATAAATGCAAGGTATACCGCATGCATTTGACTATGAGAGAATGAACTGAATCAACCTCACAACTTTTGTTTTATTTACTTCAAATTTAATATTCAACCTGCTGTGATTGAGGTTCATAGGGAACTACTTGACGGTTGGCCAATAATTTTGCAATATGGTCAATCAAACTGCAAGAATGATACTCTGACCTTTGCTAATGTCTTTGATGTGTCGATCTGTCTCAACTTGAGCATTTTCCAATAACTTTTTCAGGTAAAATTTTTCTTTTTAGATCTGTCTAGGACAACTGAACACTGGTACAAAACGGCACCTTTTCTGTCGCTGGGGTGGTACCCCAAGGTATATAAAGCATAATACAATGCACCTTTTTTGGGTACCCCTAACATTTAACTGGTACAAAATTGGTCCTTAAAGGGGACATTTCTCAAGACTTTTTTAAGATGTCAAATAAATCTTTGGTGTACCCAGTGTACGTATGTAAATTTTAGCTTAAAATGTCATAAAGATCAGTTATTATAGCATGTTAAAATTGCCACTTTGTATGAGTTGATCTCTGCACTAAATGGCAGTGCCATGGTTGGATAGTGCAGATAAAGGGGCGGTATTATCCCCTTCTGACATCACAGGGGGATTCAAATTTCAGTGACCTATTTTTCACATGCTTGCAGAAAATGGTTTACCAAAACTAAGTTACCGGGTTGATCTTTTTTTTGCATTTTCTAGGTTGATAATAGCACTGGGAACTCAATTATAGCACTTAAACATGAAAAAAGTCAGATTTTCATGATATGTCCCCTTTAAAGGTACCATGAGAGGGTGTTAATGCGTTTTGATTTATTACATAATTTGTGTACGATCATGATATAAAAAAGAGAGAATATAAGGAAAAATAATTGTGCATTTAGGGGATTGGTGAAAACTGCAAAAAACTGATAAGTGACTGACTTCATGGGCCCTGTGGAGACTGATCTGCAAATGATGCGAGGAGTCAGCAAGAGCGATTAGTTACCACTGGTCTCGCCTAACTTTGATGCTGTTTGCTGATCGGTCTGCGCAGCGTTGGATGAAGTCTCACTAAGTGGTGTTAGTGAGACCAGCAGGGAGTGCTCACGCTGTGGTCTGTGTGGGTTCTAACACCCCGGTATAGTGATTGGGACACTATACTTTTTGAGGTAAAGACATACCTGCATCAGTCTGTCTTGATGTATTCATTGCTCACAGGTAATGATGAACATAATGGAAAATTACAGAAAAAAACTGTATTTTTGTATTACGGAAAATATCTGTAATTTATTGTGCATGTTATTTTGCTGTATTTTTCCAGCACCCCAGCTGCTGAAATTTTATCGTGTTTTACGTTTTTTTTCTACAGTGTTAATGTAAAATTACAGGAAAAAAACTGTATTTTTGTATTACGGAAAATTTCTGTAATTTATTGTGCATGTTATTTTACTGTATTTTTCCGGCACCCCAGCTGCTGGCATTTTATCGTATTTTACGGATTTTTTTTACAGTGTTAATGTAAAATTACAGAAAAAACTGTGTTTTTGTATTACAGAAAATTTCTGTAATTTATTGTGCACGTTATTTTACTGTATTTTTCCGGCACACCAGCTGCTTGAATTTTACATTTTTTTACTGTTTTTTTATACAGAGTTAATGTAAAATTACAGAAAAAACTGTGTTTTTGTATTACAGAAAATTTCTGTAATTTATTGTGCACGTTATTTTACTATATTTTTCCGGCACACCAGCTGCTTGAATTTTACATTTTTTTACTGTTTTTTTATACAGAGTTAATGTAAAATTACAGAAAAAATATATTTTTGTATTACGGAAAATTTCTGTAATTTATTGTGCACGTTATTTTACATTTTTTTCCCGGCACCCCTGTTGCTGGAATTTTACAGTTTTTTTACAATTATTTTTTTTTACAGTGTAGCCTAAAGAGATGCCCATTCTCTATCTTCTTTTTACAAATAAGTGAATGCACATTCAAGCTTATTTGCTGACCCTGTAAGTTCATGATTGAAAATAAAAATGTATGTGTCCGAAAAATGTATAAAAAGGGTTATAATTGATTATATCTGACTTTTGACAAAAATTTCCGTCAAAGCAATGAATAAAAAAATGGCTAACGCAGCTTCTGATATCTAAGTTTAGGTCCACATGTAAGAGCGGTCTTGATGCCTGACCCAAATGGCAGAGGAACGGCGCAAGCTCAAACATGCTTCTTTACTTACCTCAAAAGGTCTGAAATGCAGGCAATGCGACTCAGAGTATGGTCTCCACAGTCATTTAGGTTACAACTATAAGACTGATCGGTAGCAATGCATTGTCTTTGCCTATCTGGGTTTTGAATGTGCAGCAAAAAATTCATTTTCACACCCTGTGTGTGTATATCTGTTAATTTCTAATATACACAGTTACACAATTACCTAAAATCGCATCTTCATTTGGCTTTTTTGTGTTTGCAATTTCACAGTAATTGTAATGATGAGTGCAGACTCATTCCTAATCCAAATAATTTTGCTTTTATTTGTCGTTCAGTCCTGTAGTAATATCAACTCTGCAGGCTCTTAATAAAATCACATTATGATCTTGCCAGTGTAGCTAAAATTGTGTTTGCATGTGTTTCATATTTGCTTACTCATCATAATGCAGATGACTGCCAATCGCATACCACTATTGCCCAGTAATTACTTGTCTTGTAGGCCAAAGTTTGAACATAACACAGCCAGGAGACCGCTGCAGAAAAAAAATCGATCCTTAGGTTCGTTCTGGTATGCGGGGGGATGAGCGACTGGATAATGTGACTTCTGCCTGGCTGATCTTCATAGGTTAGGTTAAAGGTGATGGTAACTACTAGGTGGGGAGAGGAAATTTTCTGCACATGGAGGAAACAGACCAAAATGGTTTCTGTGTCACCTTGCACAAATAGCATCCTCAATCAGATGGCACATGATCTGTCAGACACGCTGAACCTGAACACACATGCAATCCTTCTGTCCCACATAATATGTAATTCCTTCTCAACCCTACAGCTGCAACTGTAGTAATAAAATGTTACCTCTGACCTTTTCATTATTTCATGTCCAGGAATCCCCCTCCATCCCTCCCAAAAGCAGCATAACATAAAACTCTGCTTTATTTTTATGTGTACAGTCCAAATAGAGACATTTGCAAAATGTGAAATCTATGGAGCTCCTTTCTATACAGAAATGGATATTTGTGCTGCAAAAGCATACAGTAAACATCACTTACTTCCCCTAGTATCCTGGTCCCAGACTAAAATTTATGTTTGAGCTGCCTTAATTTCAAAACACCTTGTACTGACATATCTTATCATATATCAGTGCCATTGTTTTGTCTCTAAAAACTACTTTAATGTCCTTATCTGGATTAATCTAAACCTCCCCATGTAAAATGCAATGCATGTCTGAATTTAGACATTATGACTCTCCATTTGTGTTTCATGTTGAAAACATGCAGCGTACGTGTTTGAAACAACATGAAGGTGAGTAAAATATACTCCTTTCATGTTCTGCGACCTATTCCTTTAATCCAAGACCAATATAACTGATGAATGAGCATCCCTGACGCATGAAATCGAAAACTCTGTACCTATTGCTTTTCTTTTGTGCTCTTTTCATCCTGCATAAAATTACAGCTAGTTAGACGCCATCAGAGTTATTAGCATCCTCTCCCTGCCTTTCTAAAAAGAGAAGATTGTGCCGCGCAGACGCATGTCGTACAAGAGAGACGGTCTCAGGAGAACAGCGGCACAAATCAGCTGCCTTAGCGTGAGTCCCTCTGGGGTTAAACCAAAGCTGTTTTATTCTTTCTGATGATGGAATGAGATGTAGCACAAAGTCCAGTTTACGCGTGTGGGTGTGACGCATGGGGGACACCTTGCATCTGTTTTTCTACAAAGGAAACTAAAGAGGGTTTTAATTAACATACCAGATAATAAAAAAGAGACACATCTCGAGGGAAATTAAATAATTACTGATTCTTTCCCATACTAAAAGCTGTCTTCTAAAATAGATGTGGCATTTCGACCAGAGTTTGTCTTTGTTAAAGGGATAGTTCACCCAAAAACAATGTTGTTTGAACGTTCTTTCTTTGTTCTTCAGAAATTCTCAGGTATATTTTAGGAAATAAATTCTCTTTCTCGCCCAACATGGCCATGCGTTGGTGAAAAGTATCCATGCTTACAACAGATTAACAATGTGAAATAATGTAGGCTAAACAAGAGCTTGATAGTCAGATGATCAGCAAGGGGGGTATTTTGTTTTGTAGACCAAACATTGATTGGCTGGTTATGCTTAGTGTTTACAGCGGCACAATCACAAAGAGCGGCAATATGATAGTACAAATAAGGACGTTTCAGGGCCATTTTGTAATTCACCCTGAGAGAAAGCATAAAATTTTTAGCCCCGTTCCTAATAAATTAGTGTACTGGAAGGGTTGAATGGAATAATCCATAGCAATATAGTGCTCAGTGCAACAGCTCCCCCATCATAACAGACCTCTTGCACGCATGCTGGGCTTTGAAATTGATCCGGCACATAAAGCCATTTTAATGATACGTTCTGCTTGCAGTTATATTGGGTACATGGAACTAACCAGTCCTTATTTTAGGGAGGAAACTGGCAACCAAAACAACAGCAAATTGCCCGTTAGAAATCATAAAAGAGTGTAAACCAAGTCGAGTTAAACACTAATGAAGCATGAACAAATGTTAAACCTATAGATAAAGAAGTGGGTTGATCATTTATGATTCATTGGCCATAAAACAGCGTGAGGGTCAGAACAGCAGTGGGGTCAGAAGGGTCAAATCTGAATTCCTGTATGTCGTATCAGTTTACATCAGACGTGAATCAACCTATTTGTTGCACTTTATATAAACTTTTTGCATGGGATTAGTTATCTGGCAGACACTTTTATCCAAAGCAACTTACTGTGCATTAACTACCCAGTCTCACAATATTATGTACCTATGGTCACGTAAACAATTTTTGTGATTCTGTCACGAATTTCTGCGTTTTTTCGTGATCGTATCACAAATTTCTGTTTATATGTCATAGTCACGTATTGGTTACTCAACTGCTTTTTCCTATTTTTAAACCATTTTCGCTTCGATTTAGGGTTAGATTTGGTGTTTGCATTAGGATGTCACTTTAAGTATTGGTTTATACCTTTTTTTGTCAGATTTTTTTATATTTTCTCAATTTTAAACCATTGTCGCCTGGAGTCAGGGTTACGCCGGTTTCACACCACAAGCGTGAGCAGGGCGTATGCGTAGCTGGAGCAGCGCGTGAGGAGAGCGTTTGCTGCCCGTGTCCATTGCGCTTTCACACATACTGTGCAGTTTTATAACAGTATAAAAATCTCAAGTTCACATTACTTTATTTTATATGCATTAATGAGCAAAACCTCTTCAAGACGGTTTTTGACGGTCAGTGTAATTTATATAACTGTGATTTGTTTAACCCACATTGTTTTCGTGCTGTTCTGGTCCGAGTAATGACAGATATAGACACAATACACAATTATAGACATAAAAAGCCCATGGCACATTATTAAATCTGTTTCTCTGAAGTTTTACGATAAAATAAAAAATCACTCAGGGATTGACAGCATGAAGCAGTCGATCTTGTTTCCCTTCAACAGTTTAAGCATAGATTTATAGATGTATGTATCTATTTCTCTGAAGATTATGGATGAGGATTCATTTCGTGCTGGGCAGACAGTGAATGACAGGGCAGTCTTCTGTTTTTAAATATTTCATTGCTTTCTTTTAAATTGCTCAAAGTCATGACTGTTTGAAACACATTTGGCGTCACATTTATGATTTTATGGTAAAATTACACTTTTTCGCGTCAATCCACGACCATTTAAAGCATAAACAATGCACTGTCACTTTAATTGAGCATGAGCAGCGCAGCAAAAATAGAGCCGACGCCAAAACGACCGCAGCACTGCTGCTTTAGCGATGCTCCTGCCATGCGAGCACGGGCTTCTCACGCGTGCGGTGTACATGCTTTAACTTGTTAACATGGGCGCCGAAAAAAACATGCGCCGCTTACGCGCTGCTCACGCTTGCAGTGTGAAACCACCGTTAGGTTTGGGTAAGGATGTCATTTTATGTAAATCTAACCCTAAACCGAAGCGAAAATGGTAAGAAAATAGGACAAGTTGAGTAACCAATACGTGACAATGACACATAAACCGAAATTCGTGATCCGACGAAAAAACGCAGAAATTCATGACAGTATCACGAAACATAATAAAAAATTATGTGACTATAGGTACGTAATTTCGTTTTACTGGGCTGGCATTAAAGTGGACATTTCACAAGACATTTTAAGATGTAAAATAAATCTTTGGTGTCCATAGAGTACATATGTGAAGTATTAGACAAAATTATTATACAGATCATTTATAATAGCTTGTTGAAATTGTCACTTTGTAGGTGTGAGCAAAAATGTGCCATTTTGGGTGTGTCCTATAACATGCAAATGAGCTGATCTCTGCACTAAATGGCAGTGCCGTGGTTGGATAGTGCAGATTAAGGGGCGGTATTATCCCCTTCTGACATCACCAGGGGAGACAAATTTCAATGACCTATTTTCTATCACATGCTTGCAGAGAATGGTTTACCAAAACTAAGTTACTAGATTGATCTTTTTTACATTTTCTAGGTTGATAAAAGCACTGGGGACCCAATTATAGCACTTAAACATGGAAAAGTCACATTTTCATGCTATGTCCCCTTTAAAGCTATGCATATTTACAGCATGTGTGATCCTGGGATCGAACCCATGACCTGCATTGCTAAAGTGACATAATACTGTACTTTAGAGAATTTAGTTTGTTATCAGTAGTGATGGTGCATTCGAGACAATCCCCCGGTTTCACAGACAAGGCTTAAGGCTAGCCCTAGACTAAGTTGTATCAACTGAAAATAACTTGGGACTGACAGATATTATGCCAGTGCCATTGATTTGTCTCAAGATACATACAGTAACATATTTTCTTAAGGCATGTTTATAAAATATGCTTAAACTTTACATTTTAATAAGACCTAAGCTGTCTGTGAAACCAGGCCAATATTATTATTTTGAGTTAAATATTTACTATATATTTTGTTATTATTTTTTCTATTATATTTTCCTTAGACTCTACTGTAATCCTCTTAGAAATTATATTACAAAGTTGATTTAATTGTTATTATTAAGTTAAATTTCTCAAAAGCCGTGTATTCACTACCACTGTAAAAAAATTACAAAATTATTACATTACTTAAATAATTTGCATTGTCATTATTGTATCATGTGATCTTGTGGTAAATCAGCACCAGTAAAGTACAGTGTATTCAGTGCGATGTGATTTCGGTCGCTGTCCGTGGTGCTGAATCATAAAATAAAAAAATAATCGCATTAAGTTATTTGTGTATCTTATTTATGCTTGCAGAGGCAATTTACACCAATATAAACAACGGTCTAACTACATAATACATTGTAAAAGTTACGCTGCCATGGGCTCATTTTAAATAAGCTATTATTTGAGCTATAAATACGAGTTTTAATTAAATTACGTAACAGAACGCAAGAGTTGCGTACTGACAGCTGAAATGTCAGGCAATATGTTGACTCCTGACACAAAGGCAAACGTGGCATTGACGGTTTTAATGGTATGATCGCAAGTCATCGATCGCCTGTCCCGCTGAATATCAAACATGCGTGGGGGCGATGTTTCCACATGACAGGTCAAACGATATTGAAATAAACATTTATTACGTAATCGTATACAGCTGTATAAGTAACTTGCTTTTAGTGCATAACATTCCCGTGCACAGACAACAAAAGGCGCGTGATTAATCCTGACCGTTGGTCGTTGGTCTGCTTGAAGAATATGCGTTAAACTTGGAAACCGTGAAGAATATCGTGTCCTCTCTATTCTTAACCTCTTCGTACCGCTGAGCTGCATCTAATTTTGTTCGTCTTGAAGAGCTACATCAACAACACTTCTCACTGAAAGGCGCAGAGTGACACACGTATCAAGTATTGCGAGCGTCAGTCTGAGCCAATCCGTGATGACTTCCTGCGCTTTCCTCCCCTATCCAAACAGCAGGGGCGAGGGAACAGCCGCTATACGGATGATCCCAGCTAGAGCAAAACTAGTTGGTTAAACGCCTAGTCTGATGATATGGGGCGAAGGGGTTTTATGAGGGCTCATGAGGAATTTGCTTCGTCTACGCGCTTTATTAGCAGTTAAAAAGACCTTTTCGTCAAATGTAAGACGTTTCCGAATTATCGGAGACATTGCGAAGGGAGTGACACTTCTTGTACCTTTTGGATGGAGGGCAGTCGCGGAAAGCAATCAGTGACTGTGTGGATTAACCCGGCGTGGAGAAGGCAGAGCGCGGGGAAGTGCGCGTAAAGGTGCGGCGGCGCCAAGGTCTTCCTGCTGAGATCTGATTTGAGTTCTCGGGCGCACCCGGGTTTGATGCGGACCAAAGCTCGCGTCCGAGCGAGGTGCGTCGACGCGCGGGAGGAGAATGGAACGGCTTCATAGGGGAAAACAAGCACTTGGCTTTCTTGAGGGGCGTCGGGCACGTTGCGCAGGAATTTGACTGTCCGTCAGAGTAGGCTTTTGGGGATTTCTATCCATCACATCTAAACGGAATCCAGTGGATTTTAAAGGTCGTCACCGAATATAAACCTATGCTTTTGGATATGGGCTTTGCGAAATTGGATGCCTTCATATCAAGCGCTCGTTTGCTTCAAAATAATTCCGTCCAAATCTAATGGAGCACAACAGAACATTAACATGGGAAAATATGACAAGTGAGAAGATTCGGTTCCCCTGACCTCGGTGTTTTAAGCAGAACTGGCGTTCCTTCTGCAAGGTAAACTTTTTTTCTGTGAATATTGAATGGCTTGTCACATTGAGCTGTCCCTTCATTCGTTAGGCTGGGCTTTTGACTTCCTTGACGAATCGGTGCCAGGAGTCAAAATGCATCTTTTCTCATCGTGCCCGGACGTCTTTGGCAAATCGGAAGCAGTTGCTTAGGTTTTAGCTTTATGGAGCAATTGAATTGAAGGTCAATATTATCTATGTTCAGAAGTAGAACGTTTTTATAAGTAACCCAAAAAATGGTAAATGGCAAATTGGTCGGATATGGTGATCTATGGTTGTCTCCACTCGAATTGGCATCAACTACATAAAACATATATCCAAGATTTGCATTTGGTCTGAGTGGATGTATGTTTCAATAACAACATTGATGGGTTGTGTGTGTGTGTCTGTGTGTGGTTGAGCGGTGGAGGGGTCGTTAACGCAGACACTTTTACTGTCTCACTCTTGTGATAAGACAACATTTAAAATGATGTGTTACTGCATATGCCTCACGTATCCGAAATCGCTTCTTTTCCAAATAATAGTGACAATAACAGTCACGTTTTCTATGTTCTGTGTTAAAATATCGACTGAATGAAGCAATGAAGTAATAGTCTTCTCATTGGCAGAGATCCAATAGATGATACAGGAGGCGTATCCCAGTTATTAGAGAGCTCAGTTTTGTTTCATTTTTGGGATTTAAGTGGTTTACTAAAAGAGTCTTTAAACTAGAAATGTATTTTCAAAATATCCATGAAATATATTTATCAGACTCGAGATGGTTTGTGTGAATAAATAAACAAGGGTTGTTGTCTTTTCCCTTGCATCGTTCTTCAGATCATTTTAATTATGCATTTCAGGCGTCCTGGGTATTGTAGAAAAGTATTGAGTCGAGGAGAAACAATCTGCAGTGTGCCCAGGGTCTGCAGTGCTCTCTAAATGGCACAAATATAGCAATAATTCAAATATTTAACATTGGATTTAGATGATTCTGAACACAGAGTTTATGCTTAGTAGTATTTTCTTCATTAATGTTTATAAGCAATGTAAAACGAGTAGTCTGAATCAGCTTCTTTTTTTAAACAAATACAATTTAGTCATACAATCACATGCTCACTTTAGTTATGTCTGTATAACTTAATTATTATTTTTATTATTTGTTTAAAGACTACCGTCATATTTTATTTTATTAGTTTTATTGTTTTTTAATATGCATTATTACAATGCAAAGCAATGCTCCACATATTCATTCAAAGAGAGGCAAATTCTCTCAGTTACCACCCCAGCAATACTCACACATTTTTAGTGTATTTGTTTTGAATTATTCTTTAACAAGGACAATTGCTGTTTCTTTGTATTTCATACATTCAAAAGACACAAGCATATATAATGAATGATGGTGTTATATGAATTACCTGCGTATTTTATACGTTTTCCTATAGAGTAGATGAGTGCCTGAACTGCAGCTCCTCTTTCAGTGGCTGGTGGTGCTATAATTCAATTTATGCCTCACGCAGCAGTCCAGACAGTATTCCTGGACGGGGGTGTGGAAAACTATGGTTTTACCGTTCTGACAAGACAGTTAAGAACAAAGATATTCATGTAGCTCAAGAGTTCCTGTAAGTCAAGTACTGCGTTAGCAGTGTAAATATTGTGGGGTTGATTCCCAAGGAATGCACATACTGATAAAATGCATACTTTGAATATGCTTTGGATAGAAGTGTCCGTCTGCCAAATGCATAAAAGCAAAAACATTATAAATTCTTTAGTAATAATAATAATAATCTTGATGTATCAAGTTTAGTAGACATGCTTTACAATTTTTTGTCAACAACATCAAATCTGTTATCATACAACTGATATAATGCTCAATTACATCGGAATTAGCAGTGATTCAGCACCATGGACAGCTTCAGTGTGAACTGTTAGATGTCTTGCCAGAATGCCAGAAAGTCCTTCAGATTTGTTTAATTACTCTTGCTGAGCTTAGACCCATGATATGAGATGGAGCCAAGATGTCGGCAAGAGCATAGTGTTTCCCACAGCTTGTTTAAATAAGGAATTGGAGAATTAATGCATCAGGATTTTCACGCAGATTCATTTACCTGGCAGTTCAGGGTAAAAATCAGCTTGCATTGAGGTTAAGATCAAGGGTAAAATGCACAGAAGGTGGTACTTAATTAATAAAGAGGCAACGGTTCAAAAATAAGGTGGACAGATGTTGCATCAGGTTACTTATTAATGGAGATGTGTTACTAGAGGATGAGGATATCTTTTGACCGATACACCTTTTACGGGTTTTGACTTTGCGCATGAGTAATTGGAGGACATGTTAACCGTGCTGAGATGGGAAATCTAATGTGTCTGGAGACACTGCTATCACATTATCTGTTTTCTCTGTGTCTTTCTTGCTTAAAATAGATCAGAGAGAAAACCGAGTCAGGGAGTACAAAGCAGGAACGCTCAAGTACAGTTCTGTCCACAATTAAGTAAAGAATAATCCTGCATTAATTCCTTTAGCTTATGTGGGTGTGTTTGATGCCTTCGGCTACAACAAGGTTAAAGAACTTCTTCCTTGTTGTTTTCTGTGATAGATTTGTGCATCGTGCCTGGTCTCTCCTATAGGTTCAGTCAGCGCAAACAGATGAATTAAACAACAGTATAAAGAAACAAGAATGTACAAAAGTTGCCACTGCTGGCAGATCAACATTTGGCATATGCATATATATATATATATATATATATAAGCATCTGTGTTCTCTTAGGATTGAACACATAATCTTTGTGTTGCAAGCACAACTAAAGTTAGACTTAAGTGTCCTGCGGAGGCTGTCCGACACCACCTGAAACTTCTGGTAGCTATTATTGAGTCACAGAGGACAAAGTCCCTGGGATGCAAAAAGCTTTTGGGCAGGTGTCAGGAAATATTTGGCAAGAGAGCAAAACCGAAACAATTCCAGTAAAAGCAGCCAGGTTTTAGGCAGCACAATCACAACAGAACGTCAGGTCGCGATCGTCTCCAAACGGGGAGGATGAGGATGCTTGCAGATAGTGCGGCTGTTGTCAGGGTGACGGCAGAGGTGGAGAGGTAAAATGGCAGAGGTTCGAGTGGGAGTCACTTTGGGGGGTGTTTGTCTGTGATAATGAGCTGTCACTAAAGCACCGGCGCCGTGTTTGATCCGGCCACCCTGCTGCTTTAAGCAAGAGAAAGTGGCAGCTGTGAAATAGAATCTGTGTGAAAACGCCAATGAGGCTGTAATGTCATTAGTTATGTGTATGTGTGGTGCAGTGGATGTTTTCTCCTGTGTTAATGTGTAGGATTTAATACGTACATATATTGCACTTGGCAGACACTATACAAGGAGTCTTACAGAGCACTTAAGCTACAGTATGCATTTTTTTTATCAGTATGTGTTTCCCTGGTAATTGAACCCATGACATTCGATCTATAGGAACACATGATAGAGTTGTTTTTAGATCGGTGTCTTTTACCAGTCAGTGGATAATGTGGTTAAATCACTAAAAAGCACAAGACATTTGTACGAATTAGAGGCCATCAAGTGTAAAAATAGAGTGTAAATCACCAGAAGAGAAGAGGAAGTGACTAGAGATGAGTTATCTAATATGATAAAATTGTAATAGTGTTATCATCAGTACTCTGCTGGACTCATCCTCACAGCTCCAGTTAGAATGAGATGTATATTTAAAGCACACTTTACCCATATGAAAAAATACCATAGTATACTTTACATTTACTGTGGTAATCTGTAGACAATTGTGGTATACTGAAGTATAGTACACTCTTACAAAGGATGTATTCATTTTTATGCAATTTATTAGGTGTACTTTTTTGGACATGTCATGAAAATCTGACATTTTTCATGATTAAGTGCTATAATTGAGGAGTGAGTGCTTCTATCAACCTAGAAAAAGTACAGGTAAGTAAAGAACAACCCAGTAACTTAGCTTTGGTAAACCATTCTCTGCAAGTATGTGAAAAATAGCTCTTTAAAATTTAGCTCCCCTTGTGATGTCAGAAGGGGATTTTATTATGATAATACTGCCCCTAAATCTGCACTATCCAACAACGGTACTCCTATTTAGTGCAAAGATCATCTTATTTGCATTTAAAAGGACACACCCAAAAACTACATATTTTTGGTATTTTGAGCTAGAACTTTACATACATACTCACTCTAAAAATGTCTGGGTTATTTTTGACCAATAATGGGTAAATATTGGACAGAACACGTGCTGGGTTAAAAATGACCCAGTGTTGGGTTGTTGTTATGCAACCATGGGGTATAATAACCCAGCAGTTGGGTTAAAACAACCCAGCATTGTATCAATTTTTAACCCAGCACGTGTTCTGTCCAATATTTACCTATTATTGGTCAAATATAACCCAGACATTTTTGGAATGCTCTGGGGACACCAAAGATTAATTTTACATCTTTAAAAACTCTTGTGACATTTTATTTTTTAACACAGTATGTGTCATTTGTATTGATTTTGTGTTGTTCCAATAATAACACAGAGATATGTCTAGTTTGGGAAACCAAATTTAGTGTTGTTTTTAACACAACCGGTTTTAGAGTGTATTGTATAGTATGGCATTGGTCTTGTTTGAAAGAAGAAACTTTAAAGTTTTTTTTAATATTTTGAAAATATAAAAAAATGTTATAGCAGTTCAAATTTATTATAATATTATAATAAATAAAAATAATGCAATATAGTATTATTTTATACATAAAACCATAAAAAATCAGGTAAGGTTTGCTGCAGACTCTTATCACAAATTAATAAATTACAGTCAATGCATTATTATTACTGCTAAAAGATTTTGAAATATGAAAACTGCATTCTTAGACCTTTTCAACAACATATAGTTTGTCGTGATATACATTCACATGCAAAATTTTAAAGTAAACTCAGGTGTCCCGCTCACATTTTTTGTGTTATGCTATTTAACACATTATTGTATTATTTTATATTGATTTTTTGTTAAAATAAATAAGCGAGTTTAAAGTAACACAAAATGTGTTGCTCCAATAATAACATACACATCCATTATAGAGTGTAAATACTTAAGTATACTTTAATATTTAATGTGGTAAGGTTCAAAACACTACAGCTTGTAGTAATATTACTACTATTTTATACAGTTTTTTTTTATGTTTAAGAGCGCCAATGCTTTGCATTTAGTCATACAATAAGAGTGAGTGTTTCACAATATCACAGATATCAAAAATGTTACGGCCATAATTCACCCCAAAATCAAAAGAATTATAAAATGATGTATTATGTAATAAAAACAATAATATTACTGCCAAACGTCCTAGTGCTTTTTTAACACGCCTAATTTTCTTGCAAAATATAATTTTATTATGATAATACCACCCCTAAATCTAAACTATCCAACCACAGCACTCCTATTTGGTGCAAAGATCAGCTTATTTGCATTTAAAAGGACACACACAAAAATTTCATATTTTTGGTATTTTGAGCTAGAACTTTACATACATACTCTGGGGACACCAAAGATTTATTTTACATCTATAAAAACTCTTGTGACATTTCACCTTTAACACATTATGTGTCATTTGTGTTGATTTTGTGTTGTTCTATTAATAACACAGAGATGTGTCTAGTTTGAAATGATGTAGTATGTAATAAAAACAATAATATTACTGCAAAACGTCCTAGTGCTTCTTTAACATGCTTAATTTTCTTGCAAATTATAATTTTCTTTCATTTTTAGATAAAATATGACCCAGATAAGTGCTTGACAGATTTATCAACACATGAATGCTTTTGATTGATATAAAAGATCATTAACAGAGTTCTCATTGAAGATTATGCCAGCATTGATGTGCTTTACAGATATGTATTATAGCAGCTCTTTGGTGACTGCAGTTTCATTACCGTTCTCTCATCTCGAAAATGAATTAGCATCTTAATATGGGCGTGCATTAGCTGTCAGCTGTACCAGCATATTACTGTTAACCTCCACTTTCCTGCGGTGGTGCGTGGAGCAAAGCCTGCTGTATCCGTATCAGGGCTAATAAGGCTTAGCTCGTGAAAGCTATCTCTTTAAATCATCCCTTGCCTTTAAGTTCCACTGTCTTTACATTCTGTGTCTGAATAGATGTCAGTATCTGACTTGGAGTAATTGCATAAAAAATAATGAAATAAGCCTTGTCAAATCACTAATATTGTATGTTTTTTTTTTTTTATAATGCCAAGCACTGGGCTGGAAAGGATTCTCTGTGCTGAGCTATGTGGATTTGAGGGTCTGATTTTATCTGAACATTATCTGATTACAGATATACACAAAGAGTCGTATCAACATGGACGCTTTTAATCTGGCTCACATTCTTGCTTGCATGTTTATGCATGCTTATGATTATATTCAGTCAGTACTTTATCAAATGCATGTGCAGGTTCGTATGACAAATTAGACTGCAGTGCCTGAATCCTATAGTGGGAGCTGTTTATCTAGCTCAGCATGGGACAAAGCCAAATGTATATACACCCTAAAGCAACTTTATAGTAATGTGATATCTATTACTCAAGAACGCTGTAGCAGCCATTAGCATTGTGGAGTTTTGCACAGGCAAGCACTACTGTAATGGTTCATACTGTACTGTATATAACATCATTTATGCTGTCACATATCTGTAGATTCAATGTTGCTCTTGTAGTTTTACATTTTCCTTCAGCTCACAGTCCAGTTGGGGCTCAGGAGACCCCAAACAAAGTAGACTCGATCTGAGAGCCATATTGCTTGTGTGATGAAACAATAGTGCAGTGCACATTACTGTAACTGATAAACTGATACGGGTGAAGAAAGAGTCTTAATCTGATCTCCAGCATCTGACACGCTTCCCCGGCTACAAGCCTTCGGCCCTCTCGCAGGCCTGACAGTAAGCAGATCGTACTAAAGTAAGCAGATATCCAGCTGTAAGAGATTCTGCCGCAGCTATAAAACGGGTGAATTCCAGCCGGCGTGCCTGATATATTCTTTTAAGTGGTAAAGAGCGCATTAAAGCTCCTGTATCCCCGCGCCGGTTTCTGGTAATGGAAATGCTTACTTATCTACTGGCGTATACAAGGACAGTCTATACAGTATATAGTATATAGCAGGAGGGGGGTTGCCCTAAAGCAGGAGACCCTAATTGCACTTCAATTGGACAAGCTGATGAAAATAAAGATTCAGTAGGTGCGTTTATTGCATATATGATTACCTCCTCTGGCCTCTGTCTCTCGCACGTCAACGCTAAATGATGGACCGAGGTGGCCGTACGCACATCTGTATTCAGAGGGAACGTCGGGCTATAATGGCTTAATGCAGTCTCGTTCTCTCCCTCCACAGCCATGAGAGTTTCAAAGCAGACAGAGGGCTGCCAACAGCTGGGCGGTATACAAATGGACCACCTCCCGCTCTCTCATTATCCAATGATTTATCGTGCACCGCAAACTATTCCTGGGCCTTGTTTAATGGGACCGATGGTAATATTTTTTTCTGACCTGTCCGGTTCAGTGATTTTTATTTGTTTGCCTGGAAAATGTAAACGTTTTTGGAAGGACTGCCTGAATAACGTGGCCTAAACGACAAAGGAATGATGTGCGTAAGTAACTGAACAATTTGGGTTTGTTAATATCTGGGGATAGCTCAAGAATTAGCATGAGGGAAATCGGCTGCGTTGTTGAGGGTCTCGAAATCTGGTAATTTGCTCCGTCAAAAAAATCTGAATTTTACTGTAAGATAAAACCAGTCCCTTGAGCCGCAAGTATGATTAGATAATAGTCTAGATCAGGGGTCTCCAACGTGGTGCCCACAGGCACATTGTAAAATTAGTCTCAATTGTAATATTTATTAAATTTTTTTATATTAGCGTGGCTTGGTTTATGTATGTCAACATTTGAAACAATACTAAAACATATCAACAATTAAAATAAAATAAAATCAACAAGCCATGGGGTTAAATTTATGCCAAAAAAAGACAAATGTGGTTAATTGATGTATAAATCTGGTAAAAAAAAAAATAAACAAAAATCAGTTATTGAAGATTTGTGACCAGTCACGGAAAGTAGTGACACAAGTCGGATCTGGGCCATTTTGAGTTATTCACAGATTCTGAAAGTGCAGTTTCTAAGCTTTCCAATGATGTGTAACACATGGAAATCAGTCACGTGACCACACGCTCAAGCCAGAAGAGAAGGCAATGCTGAATAAAGTTGTAATTCTTGCTATTTTTGGACCAAACTGTATTTTCGATGCTTCAACACAATCTTACTGACCCACTGATGTCACATGGACTACTTTGATGATGTTTTTATTACCTTTCTGGACATGGAAACCATACATAGATTTTCAATGAACGTTAAAACATCTTAAACTGTGTTCCGAAGATGAACGGAGGTCTTCCGAGTTTAGAACGACATAAGGGTAAGTCATTAATGACATTATTTTCATTTTTGGGCGAACTATCCTTATTTAGTAGTCACCCTGTTCCCTTTGGGGGCGGAGGGGAAAACACAAGCTCATACAGTATGTAAATATACAAACCGCAAAATGTACGCTTTTAAATATACAAAAACTGCTATCTCAAACATGGAGAGGCTTCTTCGTGATCTCAACTAACAGATTCTGCAATAAAACGAAAATCATAAAATTTTGAAAAAAAACTTTTCTCATTTCTCGAAACTTGTGCTGCCGACTTGTGTCACTGGTTTCCGTGACGGGTCACATATTATTACTATTATTATTATTATTATAGCTTATAAGAATATTTTTTTTAATTTGTGTTGTTAAGTACGATTGCACGCAATGTCAGTTTGAAGCATAGACTGTAAAAAATATTGCGTAGTGTCTGTGACGTCACCCATAGAGGTTTGTGAAGAGTTTTTTAAGGCAATAGTTGTAGGGGTTGCCTTGCCATCTTGGCAGCGGGTCAACGCGCATAACTCGCGGATAACCAAAAATGGGTAAAGAGGCGGGAGGTGGGTGAAGCTGAGGTGGCTGGTTGGCCCAGAAAAAAAGATCAACCCAGTAACTAAGTTTTGGTAAACCATTTCATTGTGAAAAATAGGCCATTGAAATTTGTCTCCCTTTGTGATGTCAGAAGGGGATAATTTCGCCCCTTAATCTGCACTATCCAACCACAGCACTGCCATTTAGTGCAGAGATCAGCTCATTTGGGTGATTCTCGCGAAATTAGACGTATGATGTGTCATGAAACATTTAGATAAAAAAGTAAATGCAAAGTAAGAGTATCAAAATAAGAAGCATACAGTTACAAACATCCCTTCATGTACTATTTTGCACATGATTTTAAATGACATCATACAAACCAATTTTTTTTTCTCCCACATTTAAGGGTAAATTTTCATTACTGCAACTTGTCCATGACTGGATTTGGGTTTTTTGACATGGAAATATTTATAATTAAAAAAATCTAAAAAATAAAAAGCTTCAGTGCATATTATACTATAAACATTAACAGTAAAGAAACATGTGATATTTGGTGATTATTGGTAAATGTAGAGACAATAATAAGGAATATAAATGTGTCCAAAACCAATTTTCTCATCCTCTACAACAAATTTCAATCATTGTTTAAGCCCTCAAGGAACTAACATTAAAAAAAATTGGCTACCAGGTAAGCAGATATTATTTATTCTCTCCAGATAAAAGTTGAAATTTTGTTTGTCATAGTACCTAGACAACTTTTTGGTTCTCATTACTGAAACATGAGTTTGTAAATGCATATATTTAATGTAATATCGTGTCGTGGTAATGATAATTTTTGAGAATGATAATCTAAATAAATTAAATAATTTTATAGGAAATATTTTTTAAATCCTCTAAAAATAATGGTAAAAGTAAGTTCAGACCTTAACCTTATACAGTATGTGCAAAAAAAAAGGCTTAAAGGGCTTTTTAAAAATTCTGATGCTGGACACCTTCTAAATCTGGATTTTGTGAGAATCACCCATTTGCATTTTAAAGGACACACCTAAAATGACAGATTTTTGCTCACACCTACAAAGTGGCTATTTTAACATGTAATAATAAATTATCTATATGGTATTTTGAGCTAGAACTTCACATACGTACTCTGGAGACAGCAAAGATGTATTTTACATCTTAAAAAAGTCTTGTGAAATGTCCCCTTTAAGGCTTAATATAATTAAAATGAATGAGTTAGAAAAAAACGTTCATGGCAGCTGTAAAATGAATCTCATCATGTGAGAAAACAAGCTGTTTCTCGAGCTCCAAGAAAAACACATAATTATGTTTTTAGTGCTTAGCTTGACTAACACTTTAGGTGAACTTCAGAGACAAAATATTATATGTTGCAGATGTGTCAGTTAGCATTGTTTGGCATTCATTGTTATTGTGCCATAAGGAAATAGATGAATTTAGTAAAAGACAGGATGAATGGGAATTTAGAAAGCGTCAGGGCTTTGTTGATTCTCATCAAGGAGCTGAAGGGCTGAATAGCTGTTTTAGGGGAGACACCTGGGAGGCTGAATAGAGGCTGTCACTGTGAGTTTATGTCCCAGAGCAGACAGACTCATGAGCTGAGCAAAAGCCTTCTGTCACTCCAGAGGTGCCATTCAATGTCTCGAGAGATGCCGCAGAGTACAAAGAGCACCTGTGAGGATTTAGAGACCCTACGGTGTGTCACTTTAAGCTCAGAGAGAGGTTAGTCGAGCTCCGATAGAGGGTAAAATAACTGATGTTAATGAACAGTGCTTCATTTAAATGGCGATTGGTGCTAACTGCATTATTGGCATTAAAGGGCACATATTATGCAAAAAAGCCCCGCCCATGGGCACTGACTAACTGGTTAATTTTACCCAAAAGCTTTTCTAAATCTGTTTGTTAGCACATGTAGCACCAATGTGGCTAAAGTTGTATTGTCTCAGACTGTATTCACTGGAATCAGATCTATTTTTTACCAAAAGCGCTGTTGGTAAGGGAGTGAGGAGCTTAAGCCCATTTGCATTTAAAGGTGTGCACATAAAAAAAAAAATATTCTCCCACCCAAATAGGGGCATTGAAGACATGGTATAATAAATTATCTGTGCGGTATTTTGAGCAGAAACTTCACAGACACATTCAAGGCACACCTGAGACTTAAAAAATGGGCATAATATGTGCCATTTAAAATGAACAAAGCTGTCAGGGTTTCCCGCAGAAAATTTGTTAGTTAAGGTGGTAGGGTTGGGCGGGTTGGTGGGCGTGGCCGAGGGTGTGGCAATCAAAGGGGATGAGTCATGATGAAAATTTAAATATTTTAATAAAATAAATAAATAAAATATCACTCAAATGAAACTTAATTTTGAAGAAACTATGACAAAAAAATGAACACATACTAGATTATTAATGAATATTAATGTTTTTACCTCTAATGGGAATAGCTGCGTGGTGAAGTGAAACTAAAGGGTTAATAAACACAAAACTGAAGCAGATGTTGTAGAACGTCTGCCGAACGATGATAGATAGCGCAAAAATTGTAAAAACTGATTATTTCCCACTATTAATTACATTATCTTAAAGGAGTGTAACTACTGTAGCATGTAAACAATGCACATGAATAACGTAAGCAAGAGTGCTCAAAAATTATATATAATCAACATTGCACGTGAAACCCTAGCAGGTTGCTCAAACAGCAAAATGACCAGCTAACTCTTCTTTAAAATTGCAAGAACTATAGACTAATACAATAACAGGCTTAAAAATAACCCCAAAACATAAGTCCACTTACAGTTCTTACGGACACGCGTTTAATCAACTGGCTATCCTCCAGACATGACGGACCACGTCTTATCTCATTTCGGCCGTGTGGTGTGCGTGCACGCTCGCGGTGTGAGGCGCGTCTGCGCTATTCTCCGAGATGTTTTATCAACTGGCTAGTTATCCTCCAGACAGTGACCGTCCGGACCACTTCTTGTGCGTGCCCGCTTGCGGTGTGATGCGCATACGCGCTATTCTCCGAGATGCACTTGACGCCTTTTTCTGCAGCAAATGTTTTTTTATGACCTAGTTAAGGCGGTAGAGTTTCCAGGATTAGGTGGGCCGCCTTAACTGAAATATGCTGCGGGAAACCCTGGCTGTCTACAGTGCCTTACTTTGTTGTTACCTTGTAAAATAAGGATGATTGTAAAAGTAGGATTATTTAGCTAGTAAAGAAAATTATCCTCTCAGTGAATTAAAAAATAATGGTGAGAGGAACTCCATGAAAAGATAGCATAAACCACACATAGACAAAAAAACAGCATTGCTACCTTCTGTTTGAAGTTTTAATAGGGATACTGCAAGTTTCTCATGTAACATATGTACAGATAATTAATTGAATCCTTCTGAGTCCCTTTACAGGGACTGGATCCAGTTGGGGATCAGGAATGAAGTGTGCATTTTAAACTAGGCAGACGTGTGTTAAACAAAACTTAAAGAAACTTACACGTTTTGTCCAACAAGTTAATCTTCACAGATGAATACAAATGGTATGAATTTTGAAGTGTAAATTCGTTTACTAGAAATATAAAAAGCTGAAATTTTACTTCAAAATTCATAAAAGTTGCGCTCATCTGTGAAGGCTAACTTGTTGGACGAAACGTGTTTTAAACTTTTGTTAAACACAGAGCTTATTGTTTGCGATAATCCAAAAGTATATGGGAAAAATTTATGGGCGTTTTTCTGCGAGAGAACCAATGTCCCGCTAATTTCCAGGTCAAAAATACGTCATCCCTGTGGCACTCTATAGATTAAAGTGCATCTATTTAATTGCTAAAAAACATTATTTTGTGCATTTGGTATAATACAATATGTTTGCCTGGTTTATGGTTAAAAAACACATTATTTTCCACATACCGTACATTTTTGTAGCTCCAGATATATTGTCTTCCTCAAACGCACTGATTTTGTACAAAACTCGTCGATTTGAAAACGGCTGTGTCCCTGATTGGCCGGCTAATCTGTGGGTTGTGATTGGCCTGAATACCTCTGATGTCAGCCGGAAATGTGACGCTCCATACCACGTTTAAAAGATTCGGTCACAATGCAATGCTAACAGGAGTTAACTAACAGGCTGAGTTCGAAGCGGGAGGGATTGTGATAATGTCGGTCTTGTCTCTGTCAAAAATCCCAGGAAGTAAACTGTTGCTTACAATCCGTGTGTTTGTTGTAGTTCAATAAAAAAGATTTACGTTGAAGAGTCTTACACTCTTAATCTAGACTTACTTCTTCTCTGGACATTTAACACAATGGCTTCACTTTGTTTCGTACTGTGATTTTATAATTGTGTTATGTTGATTTTTGAATGTAATTTTTTTTATTTGAAGATTTCTTAAATTGACTTTAGAATTAAACGGGTGGTAGTGGTGCCACAATTTGCATATTCTTAATCGTGATTGGTCTGTTTAGTCTTACATCGATTTAAATCATGGCCATAGCAACTATTATAACTGGGGAGCAATAATCATTATGTTTCATGAACTTTCTTTTGCTTGGCCTGCATTACATGGACAAATTATATTGCAGCATGCCATGTAAAAATAATAAAAAAGTTTTAAGACCAAGCAGATGAGCAGGCGATAAGCAATAATATTCTTAGTACCCATTTCTTTTCAAAAAACGAATATTACATCACCTAATTAATATTCATGAGCCAGGCTTATGTTCATACTGTAATCCACCCTTTCTACATTTAACATAGTAACTTTGGCCTTGATTAACATACAGTTACAACTTTTCTATCGTTTAACTTTCAAACTTTAACAGTATTATTTTGCTGTCAGACAAGCATTGCTATTTGCTTTTGTAAATATTATTCTAGCTCTCCCCTGTTATTTAACTTAACCTTTCATCGACATGTAGCAATCCATCTAAACCTCACGAGGTTCATGATTACCTTCATTTTACTTCAGTTACACTGCAGTGTGACATTCGTCGTCAAGTAATAAATGATGTCATAATAGAAAATAATAGCAAAATCTGTGTTGAATTTTATTGCAAGTCACTCAGCTTTTCATGGCAGCTGTCTTGGTTACTGTGGTAACTGTCTTGATATTCTCTCAACGTCTGCCTACTTAAGATGTTTTGCTTAAAACACATGCACACATTCACACACACACACACACATGCCTGTTTACTGAGTTAACTAAAGCAGAAACATGACTTCTGTTGTACTTAAATCAAGCTGAATACATCACTATAGATTAATACAGTTTTGGATCATTAGGAATATTTCCATTGTGATATTGTTTTCTTAAGCACCCACACACATTTTCTGTATGAATAATTTAAGCAAATAAATCTCATACTCATTACTGTAATGCCAAAATGTATATACTGTTAATGTTAAATGTATTTTAAGATGATAGATGTAATATATAGTGATAGACCGATAAATTGCAGTGCCCAATATATAGGTATATAAGGGTATATATATGGTATTTTTAACAATTTTCTCTTTGTCTCATTTATTGTTTTAACATTTGTGTTATATCTGCTCTATTATATAAAACATAAAAGTAACACTTTTGGTCCGTGAACATTTTACATCCCCCAATACTGTATATATATACAGTATTGGGGGATGCATATTACCATATACAAACATATTACCAGTCATACAAATTATTAGTTTTTTTAACATCCCAATTTAGTCTCTTTATGAATCGTTTTACATTTAAAGGTGCCAAAGAATGCATAAAAAAGTCAAACTGTTCTCTGATATCTACATAGAAGGTACAGTATGTGGCTTTATAAATTGCAAAAAATATTCACAACGGTTTAACATGTCCATTTACAACCCTAGGATTTGCCCCCAAAATGAAATGGTATATTATTACCTTATTTGAAACAATCGTGAATAATAATGTTGAGCTCTGCTCTGATTGGCTGTTTCTCTGAGCAGATGTTTTGAGTAGCTCAGTGTGTGTGTAAACAAACTTTAAGTTTGAACCTGTATCGGACAAAGATACAGTATTTTAGGAATAATCATTTGTTTGAAGATTATTAATGGACGTTTCTGAGTGGTTAGTTTGTGTTTTTTTTTTCAATATGGATCTGCAAAACGAAACTGTAACGTCAATAGTAGAACTTCAGCCTAAATGCTAGCATATAGCATTAACTAGCATATAGCATTAACTAGCATATAGCATTAACTAGCATATAGCGCTAACTCCGCACTCACTATTTTGTTTTAAGCTTTAAACAACATTGTACTTAATTTAATGTTGGGGGCGTATATCTTGACTGTAACGTCACAGTTGGTGTTGGCCTGTTTTCCAGCGGTCTTTTGCACGCATGAGGTAAGAAGGAGGAAACAATTGTGTTTGAGGCTCATGATATGTCATTACCATGTACAGAACCCTTATTATTCATCTACGCCTAGGTAAATACAGTTTTACATTGTACTGCACCTTTAAGAGTGTCCCCAAAAGAAGCTTTGGTAACTTTTTTGTTGTCTGCAGCTTTGTTCTCAAAAGTAAACAGTACCCAAATCAGAACCACTGCATCATCTCTCCTCTACCCGATGATCTATACTGGATGAGTACAGGCAAAATCATCAGTATCATTAAACTCTAATGAGCCTGTAATGATCCCCTACATCTATTGGATAAACCTGGAGTGCATTCATCTCCATTCTCTCTCCATATTGTGCTTTGCTGGCTCGATCACCTCTAATTTGTGGCTTGTCATCTTGACCTTCAGAGGAAGTGAATCATTAGGATGCTGCAGTTTATTGATGATACAGGATTTTTTATGCTGAGATGCAATGTCTTGTGAATCCATCTAAAGCCCATATTCTCTTCTGACGTGTGCGTGCATTGGCATATGTGTTGTTATTTGAATCTAGAGTGCTTGTGACATTGTTGTGATGCTTAACACTAAAAATCCTTTTAGCTTTTCTAGTCTGGTGGACTATTATGCATGACAGTCCAAAGTAACAGTTTTGCTTAAAATTGGATGCACTCCCACACAACTGGGTGCAGAGTAACAAGTTTTGAATTTGCTTTATTTGCTTAAAGGGATAGTTCGGCCAAAAATGATATTAAACCCATGATTTACTCACCCCCAAGCTGTCCGAGTTGCATATGTCCATCGTTTTTCAGACAAACACATTTTCGGATATTTTAGAAAATATTTTATATCTTTCAGTTGATTAAATGTAATGTTACGGGGTCCAGCAATAGTCCACGACCTTCAAGTCCAAAAAAGTGCGTCCATCCTTCACAAATTAAATCCAAACGGCTCCAGGATGATAAACAAAGGTCTTCTGTGGGTAATCCGTGCGGTGTTGTTGTAGAAATATCCATATTTAAAATGTTATTAACGTTATAAACTACCTTCCGGTAGCGCCGCCATCTTAGACTCAGGAGAGAGTATTAGCGTAGTGTACGCACTTTTCTTAGTGACGTATGACAAATTCGGAGGGCGGGGGCACAGAGCAGCAGGAGAGAAACTCTGTACGCTGCGTAAGCTCTCATCCTGAATGCGCATCACTCTAAGATGGCGGCGCTACCGGAAGGTAGTTTATAACGTTAATAACATTTTAAATATGGATATTTCTACAACAACACCGCACGGATTACCCACAGAAGACCTTTGTTTATCATCCTGGAGCCGTTTGGATTTAATTTGTGAAGGATGGACGCACTTTTTTTGGACTTGAAGGTCGTGGACTATTGCTGGACCCCGTAACATTACATTTAATCAACTGAAAGATATAAAATATTTTCTAAAATATCCGAAAATGTGTTTGTCTGAAAAACGATGGACATATGCAACTCGGACAGCTTGGGGGTGAGTAAATCATGGGTTTAATATCGTTTTTGGCCGAACTATCCCTTTAAAACAGCTTCGGCAGTCATTTCCATGTCAATAAAATTCATAACCCAAGTCGGATACAATTAAGTTAGAATAACATGAAGTCTGGTTTTGTATTTACAATTGTAATAAGTCAGTTTATGTCTCTATAGTAATTTTATACTTAAGTCGGGATCGATTAATATATATCCAAGGCTAAAATGCTAATGCACTAAGGCGGCCGAATGGAAAAATCTATCGGCCGATGCTGATAATAAAAAGTCAAAATATCGTAGGGTCAGAGCTGGGAAGATTATGAATTGTAATCCATTACTGATTACAGATTACATGATAAAATTTGTAGTCAGTAATATAATCATACTGCCATAGTGTAAATAATGTGTAATCATGTAATCCATAAAAAAAGTAAAAGTAGTCTGACTACGAGTATTTTATAATGCAGTTTAATCCACTTACAAGTAGGGGAACGCTTTTTGGTTTTGGCTTAATCATTAAAAAAATATTTGAGTTTGATAAATTATATTTTTAAGAAAGCAACACACACATCTCTGCTACAAATGAACATTTGAAGTTTGTTTCTAGTACTTACCATTCTTGGACAATTACACCAAACGTGACAGAAGTGCAAACGTTACAACTTACCCCATAGGTGGGGTTAATATGTCTATAATAGACAGGTATCCACACTGTATTCATTCACCCAGCCCTTTTCTAACAATTGTTCAATTATAAATGGATACAAATGTCTAAATATGTGAGAGAAAGCAGCACAATTATGACAAAACATTTTTTTATATGTGACCCAGTCTTTAAAAACCATACTACAGTTTCAAAATTCAAATTCTGAGATAATGAGCATCAAAGTCTGATTTTAGCCATTCATTTTATTACGATTTCAATCTTTGACGTGACCTTATTTAATAAATATAAAAGATATGAACAAAAATACATTTGACACACGAATTTAGATGAGACAGGCACATTTATTTTATTAGCAGTCAACAATCATTTGTGTGTAGTCTATTTAAAACAACAGCAAGAATTACGCTAACATTAGCGGTTTTCATATCGTTATTGCTGAGGGGTTAGTTGTAACACAGCTTTACAATTAACCCCACTGGGTCAAAATATTTTCAAGCCCACCAAAAAAGTTGCTAAGAGCTGCAGACATATTTCAAAACAATGCTATGTTTTAGTCAACAAGACACTGATTAATATGACATTTGGTATCTTACACACCCAACTTACTTAGAAACCGAAAAAAAAACATATGATGAAAAAATTTACTTACATGCCATCAAAACAATCGTTCATCCATAACTCTCTGAAAAAACATTATACATTTCCAATAATTTGCGGGAAATCATCTTTTGGCAGTTTGAACAAATCCGGAAAAACAAAATGCTCAACCTTGTGCAACAATGTAAACAGTCCTGGCAGGATTTCGGGTGCGTCTTTCGAAAGTCGTATTCGTACATGATTGTACATGTTTTTAACTTAAATGTGAGAACCTCAATGATGTATGCAGTCTTCTGGAAGATGCACCGAAATCCTGGCCAAGATGCGTCCTGGAAAAATGGCATGTATGGTCACCCTAAAATGATTTTTCAGTTCGGCTAAGTTAGCATATTTTGTTCCTTGAGAAGATGGGTATGCTCGACCCCACAAGGCGTCCCACAGAATAATCGGCAAAGCACTGCAAAAAAAATTACGGCCTCATTGCTTTATTTATATCAGCATCAGCCATTAAATAAAAAAAAAACATAACAGTCAACCACTACTTAAAACATATGTAACTTTTTTAAGAGAGCTAAATGTTGAAATTTTCACTTATTATAACAAAATTACAACCATTAAACCCCCGAATGACCAAAACAGACTTTTTACATTTGTATCTAATGCAAATTTAAGTGTCTATTTTCAGAGGATGTACAGGATTAAATTGTGCTTGCACAAAGAGTATCTGATATGGCCAGAGACAATGCATTGTATATTATGTTCACCAAATATACATTCATTGAGAGTAACAGATATCTCTGCTTTCCTCTGATGTTCGCATTCCCATCCACAGAGGCTTCTGTCCCCTTGTCAGCATGCACAGAAAATCCCCATTTTATATCATTTGCAAAGGTTATATATTAGGAGGTTATATATTTCATTGTATTCATTTGGACAGGCCCAGTGTGTACCACATTTGAGATAGATAAAGCACCATTAAACTTTATAGCTTTTCATACATATTCAGGCAAGGTAAGTGAGGAGAACGCGGCTCATACATCATCTCCTACCAGAGGCTATTAAAGACAGTTTCAATATTAATCATGGGTGGCACTTCATGGCAGAGTGGCCTTTACAGAGTCAAAAATATGACTCCAGAGAGCCGAGAACTCGAATGTGCTATGAGCCTGATCAATACAGGCTATGATTTTTGAGCTGCCTGTTTTTTTCCCATAAGGACGGCGTTGCAAGATCTGCTGGTGTTTGTATTCAGTGAAGCCAAACACGAATGTAACAAATCTCTTTTCGCATAGCGGTGTAATTAGCTTCTGCGTTTTTGCTGCTTTTAAATCGGCCGTAACCGTTCGCTGAATGCATCCAGACCACCGCAGAAAAACACATTTGGAGGAAAAATGGCAGAATGGATGCAGGTGGGAGGGGAGGACTCATTCTAGCTGTTTCTGTATATTGATTATCTCTCCTCTTTTCTTTTAAAATAGCTTACCCAGTTGTGTTTCTATGTAATGATGTTTCTTGAATGTATGAGGGCTTTCAGGCCAAACGTAATACTGAAAGGTGAACAATCTCCTATTGAATTTGCGATGGGCAGGTACATCTCCTTAAGGATTAGCCATGGGTGCTCACAACAGGCAACCCAGTATCACGAAATTGCGTGACTATTTCACGCATGGACCAGCGTGACAATGTCACGCTTTGCCGCGTTTGAGTGTGAGCATGTCACGCTTTCTGTTTGTGTCACTGTCACGTATTGGTTACTCAACTTTTTGTCCTAATTTCTTACCATTGTCGCTTCGGTTTAGGGTTAGATTTACATAAAATGACACCCTTACCTAAACAAACTCTAACCCCAACATCAGGTGACAATTGGTTAAAGTTAAGAAAATATAAAAGTTTTTTTTAAACCAATACTTAAAGTGACAAATACTTAAAGTGACATATAACACAAGCACCAAATCTAACCCTAAACCGAAGCGACAATGGTTTGAAAATAGGACAAAAAAGTTGAGTAACCAATACGCGACAGTGACACAAACAGAAAAGCGTGACATGCTCACGCTCAAACGCGGCAAAGTGTGACATTGTCACGCTGGTCCATGCGTGAAATAGTCACGCATTTTCGTGATATAGGGTTGCAACAGGACAAGCCGGTAATGGCCTTTGGGACACTTTTTTCTGACAGTGCATCTATTCTGGATTTATTATTTTGTCCAAGTCATTTATTTCAAAAACATTGTTTAAAAATTTTAGACATCTGTCTTTAGATCATAAGGTTTGAAAATCATTTCAGTCAAGTGACCCTAAACCATTGAACCATTGAATAAAGTCCTAAACATTTCATCCTCCCTCTTTTCTCCAGATCCGGACAACTTGTGTATTTTGTGTGTAAGCCTGTTGTATATAAACTGTGACCTACTTTTCTGAATAATGGGATGTGCATCATTTGGTTTGGATCGCAGGATAGAGCGTGACCTCAGCTGCACCGCTGGATGAGTTGGCGATGTGTGTAAATGCATGTATGTGTGTACGCCACAGGCGTTTTTAAAGCAAAATAACATCCTCGATCTGAGCAGCATTGATCAGAGAGACCTCCGCCTCATGCCTCGCAGCCAACATTGCTTAGGAGGAAGTAGAAGGGAAACAATCTGGGATGTTGGAGACAACCGAGGCAGACGTAGCCACGGGCATCGCGATTTAGATTCAAGCTGTAGCGTGGGGAAAATAAGACCCCACCGGGGAGATGGGTGGAAAGGTGAGGGGCGGGGGGGGGAGTTGAGGGGGCTGTAACTCCATCTGTGAGACCCCGGGTGCAGCTGGCACAGGTGCAGGAGAACCCAGAGGAGCTGAGACAGCCTGCTTAAAAAATGTCTAACAGCCCACAATGCAGGACAAGTGCATGCTGCGTGGACAAAATGAATCAGCTTCAATTTGCAGAGCGACTCGTTTTTAAGATGCTTTCCTTGTTCTTTTGTTTGTCTGAAGAAATTAAATGAATATTTAACAAAAAAACGTTTTAAGATAGTTCACCCCCCACCGCCCCAAAATGGTGTATTTTATAGCCTAAGTACCCTTATGTCATTTCAACCTCATGTTTGTATCTTCTGTAAAACACTAAATGAATCTGTAGAAAGTCCAGGTTTGTTTTAACATAAAAGCCAACCCGAATGACTTACAGTATGCATTTTATTTTAAGTCTACAGTCTTCTACAAAGACACAGAAGCAGTCCCTGGGACTGTACTCTTTTAAAAAGTACACCATTGTACCTAAAAGGGACGTAATTGGTAAGGAATACTTTGCTTTTTTTGAAAATATTCTCATTTTCCAGGTCCGCTAGAGTTAAATATTCGATTTTTACCATTTTGGAATCCATTCAGTCGATCTCCGGGTCTGGCGCTAGCACTTTTTGCATAGATTAGCACAATCCATTGAATCTGATTAGACCATTAGCATCATGCTAAAAAATAACCAAAGTTTCAATATTTTTCTTATGTAAAACTTAACTCTTCTGTAGTTACATCATGTACTAAGACTGACAGAAAATTAAAAGTTGTGTTTTTTAGGCAAATATTAGTGATGTGCGGGTCGGCGTTTTTTCCAACCCGCGGGTCCCGCTTTTATGAAATATATTTCCAAATATTTTATATATATATGCTACAGGGAATTAGACACAACATACCTGTTTTTTTATTTTGTTTTTAATGACCCACCCCGCATTAAAGTTACAATTTCTTTACCCGCCCCAACCCGACCCACGGGCTACAACTGAAAACGAGACAAACTTTTTTTCTTGAAAATCATTTTTTTGCAGTGTAGTAACTTTCAATAGCAGGGGACTATTGTCGGGCATATCATTAACATCAGTTTAAAATACAAAAAATATAAAAACTCTTTTATATAAAATTTTTTTTTGCGCGATGCTAATGGTCTAATCAGAGTCAATGGATTGTGCTAAGCTATGCTAAAAGAGGTACCGCCAGACACGGAGATCAGCTGAATGGATTCCAAAATGGTAAAAATCAAATGTTTAACTCTAGGGGAGCTGGAAAATTTGTATATTTAAAAAAAGTGGACTGTCCCTTTAAAGGTAAATACTGTATCTGTACCTTAATGGAACATATTAAATGCTGGGTTGTTTTTAACCCAGGGCTGGGTCACTATTGGACAGAACACACTGCCGGGTTAAAATTTCCCAACTGCTGGGTTATTTTAACCCAACTGCTGGGTCAACCTGGATGATTGACAATAACCCAGCAATTGTGTTAAAACAACCCATCAGTTGGGTCATTTTAACCCGGCAGTGTGTTCTGTCCAATAGTGACCCAGCCCTGGGTTAAAAACAACCCAGCATTTTTTAGAGTGTAGGACTTTATTTAAAAGGTACTGTCCCATTGATAGCTTTTGTAGCCCTGTACAGTCATGTGATAGCTTTGTGTAAACAGACCATGAAGAAATACTAAGCGTACTAAGTCTTGAATTTTGCTATTTTAAGGCTTCAGTTCTTTATATATAGAGCACAAGTCAAATAGATTATTTTAGTACATTTATAGTGCCTTCATACACTTTTAAGTATCCACTTTTGTGTGGAAAACAGAAGCTCAGACGACGTTAGTGTTCCACAGACCCGGTACAACATGACAGAATGATGGGTTTTGTAAGAAGTATTGCTTTAATCAACAAACAGAAGTCGAATATTTCAGGAAACTATTAGGCCTCAAACGGCAATTCAGATAAAAATGACGTGCTCGAGGCGATAACTTGAAAACCTCAGCCCTTAAGCAATGAAGACAAGTCAACGATTTGCCAAAAACAACAGCAAGCAATGCTGCAAAACAAATTGATTATAGATCCAGTCGGTCCCTTCCTTCAGATGCCGGGCAGGCTGAGAGGGAGGCGGCCCGCTATTTTCACTGATTGTCCATTAGACTCTGCATTAATCCTTAAATGCAAAATCAATAGCGAGAGGCAAATGAGATCAGAGCTCTTCGAAAGAGAAGCGCAGGAACACACGCTGAAAAACATGCTGGTTCCAGTCATGCTTCTAGGAGATATTTGTTCATTTTGTCCTGCAAAATATGTTCTTGTGCTGCAGAGAAAACAAGGCGACATTTTAAGATCTTCTAAGAGATGCTTTTTACTCTTTCGTATATACAAATTAAGATTCCATCATACACTGTCAGAAAAAAATGTCAAAATACAGTATGTACCCTAGCTGTCAATAGCGCTGTATCCTCCAAAGAGAGCTTATTGGGACCTCAAAGATACAAAATAGTATCTTAAAGGAATATTCAATTTTCTTAAAAGAAAAATCCAGATAATTTACTCACCACCATGTCATCCAAAATGTTGATGTCTTTCTTTGTTCAGTCGAGAAGAAATTATGTTTTTTGAGGAAAACATTGCAGGATTTTTCTCATTTTAATGGACTTTAATAGAGCCCAACATTTAATACTTAACTCAACACTTAACAGTTTTTTTCAACAGAGTTTCAAAGGTCTATAAACGATCCCAAACGAGGCATAAGGGTCTTATCTAGCGAAACGATTGTCATTTTTGACAAGAAAAATAAAAAATATGCTCTTTTAAACCACAACTTCTCGTCTAGGTCTGATCCAGCGCGACCTAACCTAAATGCGTAGTGACGTAGGGAGGTCACGTGTTACATATATAAAACGCACATTTGCGGACCATTGTAAACAATAAACTGACACAAAGACAATAATTAGTATCAGTTGACATACAACAACGTAGGAACGGTCCTCTTTCAGCACATTTGTAAACACTGGGGCGGAGTTTCGCGTTCGTCTTCTGTGACTTCTTAACGTCATGACGTATTGCCTGGGGTCACATCACGCATCACGACCTGATCTAGACGAGAAGTTGTGCTTTAAAAGTGGATATTTTTTTTTCTTATCAAAAATGACAATCGTTTTGCTAGATAAGACCCTTATGCCTCGTTTGGGATCATTTAGAGTCCTTTGAAACTCCGTTGAAAAAAACTGTTAAGTGTTGAGTTAAGTATTAAATGTTGGGCTCTATTAAAGTCCATTAAAATAAAAAAAATCCTGGAATGTTTTCCTCAAAAAACATAATTTCTTCTCAACTGAACAAAGAAAGACATCAACGTTTTGGATGACATGGTGGTGAGTAAATTATCTGGATTTTTCTTTTAAGAAAATGGAATATTCCTTTAAAGGTACATATAAGTACCAAATGTTTACATATCTGCATCTTCTGGTACATGTGTTGTTGAGTAGTTTCAACTTATGCACAGAAAAAAATAGTCAAAAAATGGTCCCTAGCTGTCACTGTGACACTACCCTTTCAAACAGTACACCTCTGCACCTAAAGAGTTCATATTAATATCTCAGAGATACATATTGGTACCAACTGTATACATATCTTATGGCGCTTTTCCATTGCATAGTACCCCACAGTTTGGTTTGGGTTGGGTCAGCTTACTTTTGGGGGCTTTTCCACTGAGTGCAGTACGTAGTACCCGATACTTTTTTTTAGCATCACCTCGGTTGGGGTACCAAGCGACCCGAGCTGATACCAAAACATGACGCAAAAACCTTGTAGATCACGGATTGGTCTGAGAGAATCGTCACTACCAGCGTCATCGCTATAATGTACTGTAAAAGATTAGCTTTACCATGTTGTCATCTGTGCTCTGCTATAAGTTCCCAAACTCCCTTTTAGCGACGAAACATCCACAGGTTAAGAATCAGGAACACCATTACAGTTTTTTCCAGACTTGCAGTTTGTGGCGGCACATTCGCGACGCGCACGTCTGCATATATGCTTAAATGCAACTTAAATGAACCTCAGCGGAGCGCGACGACTGACGCCACGGGTGTTTGTACTGAAACTGTCATGTGAGACATCTATTTGTGGTGGTCAATTTTAATTTTGTGGTGGACTGAGAAATAAATGAATGTATGGGAATGTATAGCATTCCAATGACGCTCTCACTTACAGTATACGATGTGACCGCAGTAGGCAACGCAAATATAACAACATGTCTATAATGCCTCCCACTCCCAGATGTTACTAAACTTAATGGAAAAGCTAACCAAGCCAAAGTGAGGTGAGCTGACCGGACCTGACCCAAACCAATCTGTGGGGTACTATGCAATGGAAAAGCACCATTACCTTAATTGTATATATTAGGACCTTTTAAAGGGCATTGCCACAGTGACAGCAAATAATACCACTCCCATCTGCTCTTTTTTGGAATTACACTCTCACGCTTATTTGCAGCGTTTAGTAAATCTGTCTCTAAGTGTGCTAATATGTACATTTTGTTTATATTTTCCAAAACCGTTAAAATCTAAGCTTTGTGGGTATATATATGTGTGATCTGTTTGACCGGGCTGTGGTAAGTCCATCTGTTGCCGGTTTTAATGTCTGTGTTCACGGGCGGCGCGGATAGCCGAAGGGTGCGCATTAATCCCATCGCTTCAAGCTGTGTACATACTGCAGGCTCTCACACAGATGGCGATGATCAACTGTAACGAGACATTTGAGGTTAAGCTTAAAGTTGTTCTTGTCCTCGAGAGAAACAATGTGACCACCACACTGCAAACATGCATCCGTGACGTGAGAGGATTTAAGGATCTAATAAAAAAATGCATGGTGGGAAAATGATTTTGTAATGCTATTCCCATCTGTCCCTTACATACGTGTACATAACTTCTGTACGTATGTGCGTATTTGTGTCAACACCTGCATCTCTGTGTGCTGAGCACTTAAATTTTTATACTCCCAGGAAGTTTAGAATAAATATAGATTTGATTGGTGCACACAAATTACATCCTTTCTCTGAAACGTGGCCCCGTTTGTTGTGATGGTTGTTTGGATGTTATTAATTGATTATTGATGTTTGCTTCCTTACTGTAGATATCTGCTACACCTTAAGCAAGATCTTATGGGTCTGGCTAGGATTAGGTTTAAGGACCTTACAGCAAAATTCATCACTTCCAGGGTTGGAAGTAAAAAAATGTTTTCTCAAGATACCTGATTTTTCACTTTTTAGCTTCAGCTCACATATATAGTGATGGGAAGATTCCCCGATTCGCTTGTTGCATCTGCATAGAAATTAATGATGCGATGCATCAGTTTAACTCTGTCTCCGCCAGCGTTTTTAGCAAAAAGTTGCCAGCCAGCGCCAGCATTTTTTATTATTTTTAAAAAGGTTTAATGCCTCCCAGAAAATGTTCTTCTTTAAATATATAAACAACGGGTCTGATCAATGTAAAACCATATACCACAATTCACTCGACATTTAGGGGTGAGTAAATCTAAAATCAATGAAACCACAATCAAAGCCCAAACAAGGTGGCCCATTTAATTAATGGTTTAATTCAATGGAAGTGTATTTATATAGCGCTATTCACAATTTTACATTGTTGCAAAGCAGCTTCAAAAGACATGTTATTACAGACAGTACGACTACTCAGCAAACAATAGCCGTCATTTCACCGTCTAGATAAACTACAGACCCGATATAGTCTGGCTGTAAGAAACTTACTTTTAAAATAAACTTGAATTTGGTTACATGTCGTTTTTGCAAAAAGACCTCAAGATGTATGATATTCTGTTATGTAAGCAAAGTCAACAGTGATAAAGTGTTTATTTCATTTATTTATTTCATTTATTTGGTTTCAGCCTAGACATACAGGTTGTGTTTAGATGAATATTAAATGTCTATGCAAAATTGCTCTCAGGGTACCACATGGGTACAGTGGCGTAGCGTCTGGGCATGCAGGGTATGCACGTGCAAATGGGCCCAGGCCAATAGGGGGCCTGGCCCTGGGCCCCCCCAGCTTTTAAATAATTTTTTTTCAATGTAATTTTTATTTGTGGCAGCAATAAATATATTTTTGTATGCATATCATGTGTACTAAATTTCTTATTTCTCCGTAATGTCTAATTTCTCCGTCATTTCTTGTTTGCTTTTATTATTATTTTTTGCACTAGACTACTACGCCATCATTTTTTTTACATGACGCATCGCCGTGCCAAAAAAATAAGAAAATACAGTGTGAGAGGTTACTATAGCGGCTATCTACAAGAACATTAAGGATGGGCAAATATAAACATAAAAGTGGGGCCTCAAAGAGAAAAGAAAAGGCGAAGAAGTTAGTCACGAGTCAAAAACTACCCAAAACATTTAGTTTTTCTTTATTTAAATCTACCCTTTAAAGTAAAAAAGTAAAGTACAAATATTTGAATACCTTATTAAAAGTATATGTGGTTAACAGACCTGCACACCACAGTTAACAGTGCCAACGGGCAAGGTTGGGGGGGGCTTTGGCTTAAGGGGGCCCGTAAATTTTTTTGCATATGGGCCCGGGACTCACTTGCTACGCCACTGCATGGGTATATAATTTGTTATACTAACTGTTTGTAGATTGTAATCTTTTTCAAAAAATAGAAAGATGGCTAAATTCATGACAACTACATTAAAATTAGAGGGGAAATTTCACAATACTTTTCAAGGTGTAAAATAAATCTTTCCCAAAGTACGTATGTAAAGTTTTAGCTCTAAATACCATGTTTATATAATTTATTATAGCATGTTAAAATTGCCACTTTGTAGGCGTGAGCAAAAATGTGTCATTTTTGGGTGTGTCCTTTAAAATGCAAAAATGAGCTGATCTCTGCAGTAAATGGCAGTTCAGTGGTTGGATAGTGCAGATTAAGGGGTGGTTTTATCCCCTACTGACATCACAAGGGGAGCCAAATTTCAATGACCTATTTTTTCACATGCTTGCAGAGAATGGTTTATTAAAACTAAGTTACTGGGTTGATCTTTTTCACATTTTCTAGGTTGATACAATATATATATATATATATATATATATATATATATATATATATATATATATATATATATATATATATATATATGTATATAGAGAAGATCATACATGAAAATATACTGTATACTAATAGTTTATACCATGATTCTACCAGAATCCAGATACCAAAAATTGTATTGCTGATGTACACCAATATTTCACTACTTGATGTAATTATAATATATTTTTCTTCACCAAATAACACAGAAATTGGATTAATAATAATCAGTATTGAAAATTAAGGACTTAACTAATCTCTATACAAATATTATATGTGTATTGTAATTATCTTTCTCTTTCTCATTTTATTTGTGTAGATGCGTGTATGTATCTGTGATTGCAAAATAATAATACTAATAATAGTAATAATAATAATAATAATTTACATGAAAACTGAGCTCTTACGGCTATAATTACTCAGCTCATCACTTCAAAAACGGTCCCAAAATAGACACATCTCTGTGTTTTTATTGAAACAACACATTTCTTTGTGTTGTCACTTTTATTTATTTTAACACAAAATCATACATAATGTGTTAAATAACAAAAAAATGTGTACAAAATATACACATCATTTTATAGTGTTTATGGCTTTTTCCAGCTCTGTTGCTGCAGTCTAACGAAAATCTGTGTGAAGTTTATGATCCAACAAACTCTCTTTAATATTAAGAGATAAAAAAACATATATAGCTCGCTCAGAACCTGTAGTCATACTACTGAAAAATTTATAGCAGACACATAATGTGAAAAGGTCTTGCCCTTTTTGAATGTAAAATGGATCTCATCTGAGACAAAAACTGCTAGGCTATGGGCTTATTTCATAATATTACACAGACAGAACTGTCATTTGACCTTCCCTTATGAACGTTTACTTGCTTTTCCTCTTTAAATAAACAACCTTAGTATAGGTAAATCTTAACCTTCAACCAAGTCAGGTTATATTTTCAGATTCTGGACTGAATACTGACACATACAGTATTTACAAAGGCATCAGATGAAATGTTAGGACCGATATGAGTCGATTCCTTCATATTTAACCTCTACTTTGAGGTGCACAAACAGTTATCATGTACTCATCCTTCTGCTCTCCACTGGTATTTTCCTTTAATCCCATAATTCTTTGCTTGGCTGAACGGGTGCGGTGAACTTCATGCATGAAGTAATCACCTCACTGGGTGTGTTTTCTCTCTTCTCACTCTGAGACTGAACAAAGCCAGAGAGAGAGAGAGTGAGCGAGCGAGAGAACTATTGATCTTCATAAAGCTCAGCTTTCCCAGTTGAGAACGCCGGCTCTCGGTTCAGAGATAGGATGCTTGCTTCACTTTAATGGCAAATTCATGCAAGCAAAATGCCAAACGAAAAAAGCACGGCCACCTGAAGTGTACATATCACAAAAGCAAAGCAGTGAATTTCACACAAACATGTTAATGTCAAAATACTGTAACCAGTATTCAAGGTATGGAGGGTTGCATAAATATTTGCATTTGTGTTATCATGGACCTATGATGTGTACATGTATTTTTGTTAATATGATCTATGTAAGACTGTATATGTGACCAAATGACTGCTTTGTAGTGTCTGTCATGTCTGTATGTTTTGTAACAAATTAGGCACTATTTAACTATAGAGCTGCAATAGTTTCTTACCTGGTTAAATGAGGTTTACTGAATATATCAAGATGCTGACCAAACGTTTAAGCCTTTTACCATTATTCAGAAATTACAGTTAAGAGTGATTGGAGAGAGATAGGGTGGGATTGGGAAGAGGTTTTTGCAAAAAAAAGCTTGCATGCACTTAGATGGTTTTGCGATGAAGACAGTCAAATGTGTTAAATACCAATAACTTTACTGAAGGGACATTTAAATAAAATATAAATATAAAAAATAATATTTTTTTTAATATTTTTATATTTAAAAAAAATATAAAAATATCGAAATTCTTTGGTTATTTTTGAGTGCGATGCTAATGGTCTGATCAGATTCAATGGATTATGCTAAGCTATGCTAAAAGTGGTACTACTAGACCCAGAGATCAGCTGAAAGGATTCCAATACGGTAAAAATTATATGTTTAACTCTAGGGGAGCTGGAAAATTAGCATATTTTCAAAAAAATTGGAGTGTCCCTTTAAAGCATAATGGATCCTGCCCCCCCCCCCTTTGAAATCTGGCGCCTCCCTAACTGTGGGTTCACACCAGCCACGGAAGAGGCGGCAAAAAGGCGCTATTCGCTCGTAGTTGGACGCTTGAACATTTGAGTTCACTCGCTTCATTCTCGCGTGAAATCCGCGGGTGAAATTCTAGTCATTCGAGAAATTCACGCGGAAATCTGCGTCATGGGAGGGGCTTCTGCGACTCCGCGGAGACTACACCACTCCGCTCGCTTCCTGTAATCACGTCACTACTACAGCAAGCTCCTGATTGGTTAACGCGGCGCGGAATTCCGCCAAAGTTCAGATTTTTGAACTCGCGCGTTTCCCGCGGCAACGCTCAATTTGTGCGGAACGCGCGGAACGCCCGGCGGCTACCCCGTGTGTCGCGCCGCAGGATGCCTAATCGCGTGTTTGTATTGACTTAACATGTAAATCATCCGCGCTTGCCGCCTCTTCCGTGGCTGGTGTGAATGCACAGTAAGGGGGCCCGGACCCCTGCATTACATTAATAATTTAATAATATTTTTTTGCTGATGCATGATCAGGAAAATTTCCCATGTGCAAAAAAATCCTGAAAATACGCTTCATGTACAAAATAAGACTTTCTTACATACTCGACAAGACAAAATAATTTGGATAAATATCTTCTAAATATTCCACACAATTATGAGAAAGCATTTCGGTTCGTGCCTCATTTAGTTCTTTCTAGTAAGTGGATTTTATATGGTTATGGATCTGACGTACGGCTGCTGACAGATTTAGTAGAGGTTACGACACGAGCCATTTTCAATGAGGATTTCTCTGAACGCTAGCGGCGCATTAGTCATTTATATAACATTAGCAGAAGCGCTTACATAAAATCACTGATGCAGTACAATCACAAGTAATGATAGATGGAGATTTAAGCGTTGTGCATTATAACAGTAAACAGACTTGCCGTTCGGACTAGATCCCCGATGGACTGCGGGGCATTTCACAATCCTCCACAAAGTTTGCAGAACTCACATCTAGATCAATTACTCCTATAGCTCTGAGAAAGAGAGATATGCACGCTGTTAACCCTGATGCCACAGATCTGAAGAACTGTTTATGTGAAACTAAAATAAAGGCCTCACATTTTAATCTTACACGTTAAAATGTTTCAGGCCTGACGGATCACAAATGCACATCTACTACTGCCTTTGTGTCTTTGGTGGTGGTAAGAGGTGTAGTATTGTGTGGTGGGCTATGAACTACTGATAAAACAAGTGTAAATGGATAAATTTGACTTTTTTGTTATTTATACAGTAAAAATAAGGCCAACCATGAGGGAACTTTTGCAGCTGAGTCCTGGTTTCTCCGAGGGTTTTCATCTTCTTAAACGTCTTGAGCGAGTTTTTCTTTTGGTTTCACATTTGGTTTGTTCATTTTAGGATTTCTAAGCTGCTTTGAAAAGATATGCATTGTGACAAATAAATGAAAATTGGAAGCACATTCACATCCCAGCCTACATATGCTCTGTTGGAGATAAAAGACTTTGGGTCCTTCAAAACAGTAAGGTCCCAGTAAGACCCAAGAGGCCTCTGTATGTAACCCTTCTCGCCCGCCGGGCTCTCTTCCCTCACCCGGCTAAAGCTAATAATGCTGGCTTCTCATACAGTTTTGATCAGTGGCCTAGGTGGGTGGAAGCCCATTAAGGAGTGAAGGATCAAAAGACGCTGTTTGAGATGGGCTACAGGGTAGATCGAGAAACAGGAGAGTCACCTTGATAGCGCTCAAGTTGTGGGCGTGTTTGTGGATGCTCCGGGTCATGCATTCGGCAGATTCAGCTCCTGCTGAATTTCAGTCATCAGACACAGAAAAGCACACAACGACCTTATTAATATATGTCAGCGTGCACACACGTGCAGCCACGTGCATGCCATCATGTTATGCTAAATGGGCCGTTTATACTTCAGTAGATTACAGTCCCAATTAAGACAATAATTCGAGAATGAATATCTGTTGGTTTTTATTAAATTAAAAAAAAATTGTTTTATTTTAAGATAGATTTAAACTAGGCCACATACCATGTTTCTCACTGGTAAGGTGACACATTTGATGTAACACATTTACTTAAAGCTTACTATTATAAAATACGTTTATAAAACTAAACATTTTGCTCTTTAAAATCTAAATTAATGAATCTGTTTTAAAGTGCCGTTATGCACGCACACCTATTGCTGCACATCTTTTTAATCATACCGTAATGCCCCCAAGTTAATATGTTGCTTGGCAACCATAAAAGCTTAAAGGTTGACGAATGAATTAGATAATGTTAGTTGATAATATTATTAACATTTGAATTAAGACAATGTATCATTTCTTAAAAATGTCTTTTGTAATATTGTTTACAGTCTTATTAATTCTTTTTTTAAGTTATGTTTTTCTTAGGCTTAGTCTTCACTTAAGTGTATATGACTTTCTTCTTACAGCCAAACACAGTAGGAGTTATATTAAATTATATCTTTTACAGATTTATAATGGGAGTGAATAGTGCCCCATTTTAAAGCTCTAAAAAAGCGCATCCATCAACCAAAAAAATTTCCATACGTTTATCTATTTAATGTCTTCTTATGTGAAGCGATGGGTTTTAGCAAGGCAACATTTATATTTCAAACCTTAATAAGTATGGCTGTACCCATGTTCATGAGAGAGTTGAGCTCCTTTTTGGGTGAACTGCTTTAATATGGTGCATGTCAAGATGGGTAAAAAATTAATCTTACACTGAAAAATCAAGAGAAATAGAGAAATGGGATCAGCCATTTTGACTTGAGTTAGTGGGCAAGCAAGTAGGCCCTGTCCCAAATGGCACACTCCGGACTTGTGGTCCTCCTCAGAGTCCAAACTTTGATGACATCATGTAGTGCAGACTTTAGGGACCCTTCATGCAAGTCCACGTGGGTGCACCGGAGTCATATTTTGGGACAGACACAAGCGTTACGCCGGAAATACGAAGAGAAGTTGCCCGTCAGTATAAACTCCTCCCTGATTGCTCTTTCGCAAGGACTTCTGGCTTGGTAAAGTGCGCAAAGCCTGCTGCAATGTGGGCTTCGCCGAAGACTGCATCAAGGGGGCAATGGGGGCGCTGTTGAGCACACTTCAAATCGCAAAAATGACAGATGGGACACCCTACGGACTCGTAGACTAAGCGAGCATGTGCAATTTAAGGCCACGAGACCGAAAGTCCACATGAAGTGCACCATTTGGGACATGAGTTTCTTTATTCAGTTGAACACAAAAGAAGATATTTTAAAAACTAATGATAACCACACAGTTGACGGTACCCATTGGCTTCCATTTTATTTGATTTTCCTACTTTTTGAAGTCAATAGGTACCGTCTACTGTGTGCTTACCATCATTTATTAAAATATCTTCCTTTGTGTTCAACAAAATATAAAAAACTTATAGAGGTTCAGAACAATATGAGGAGGAGTACATGAGGATAGAAATTTTTATTTTTTGGGTAAACAGAAATTTGGCATAGCTGTGAAGAACCTTTTGTACCACCTTTATTACTTTTAAAAAGTCTAGCAATACATTTTGTCCTCAAACTGTTGAAATCTAGTTCATTTCTATGAAAGCCCATACAAAAGAACTGTTGAGCATACTGATGGTATCGACACCTTTTTATAATAAGCAGCCAGAGTGGTGTTATAAGGGTCAGTGGACAGAGATGCATCTGCTTTGTGTCTAATTTCAGCTTGCAGGCTTTTGCTTAGACACCAGGGATTACACGCAAACCGAAAGAGAAATGAGATTCCCCGATAGGATCTGTCCTGTGTCACAAGCTTCATGCGCTTTATTAAAATTCATCTCATCGCGTGCAAGGCAGAATTCATTTTCCCATCCAATTAAGTGACCTGCGTGCCAGCTCACTTTCTGTCTCTTGCAGTTGCTTCTGTCTGCGACACGCTCGCGTTCGTAAGGTTCCTTCCCGCTCAAGTTTGATCAGTGCCAAACAACGGGTTATCTCACCACAGCACCGATTTCCCATGATTGCTGCACTCTGCTCCCCTAAAGCGTAACTCTAGAAAATTGAGGAAAGTTGGCAGAGCAGGGCGAGGTGTGAATATTGCCTTATTTTGACATCTTTCCAACAACTGCAGGGATCAGAAGAGAGACAAAGAGAAAAAGTTGGGCGCACTGCAACAACACAGAGAAATAAATGTCATTGTTCAGAGACTGATCATGCACGGCTCCAGGGAATTAATGGAGTTTTTAGTTAGTATGCTCAATTTAAGTATCAAATGAAGTATTTAGGTATGTTTCTCACAAGTTTATGCAGTTAAAAATAAACACAAGATGAGACTATTATTGAAACACAGTACAGTAGGGAGATAAATGTGTGTGAACACAACAATCCTACAATGAAAAATCCACCATCTTCTTTTTTTGAATCCCCATTTTATCCAAAGCAGTCTCATTATGGTGCTTTTTAATTGCATAGTACCCCACAGTTTGGGTCAGGTCAGCTTACTTTTGGGGGCTTTTTCACTGGAGGCATTTCGTAGTACCGGATAATGTTTTTAGTACCACCTCGGTTGGGGTTCCAAGCAAGCTAAGCTGATACCAAAATGTTACACGAAAACACTGTAAATCACTGAATGGTCTGAGAGAATCATCACTACCAACATCATCGCTACATTGTAAAAGATTCGCTTTACCTTCATGCTAGCTTGCGCTGTCTCGAGTAAACCTGTTGTCATCTGTGCTTTGCTGTAAGTTCCCAAACTCCCTTTTAGCAATGAAAAACATCCAAAGGTTGAGAATCAGGAACACCATACCAGTTTTTTTCCAGCCTTCGCACTTCGGCATATATGCTTCAATGCAACTTAAATGAGGCTCAGCGGAGCGCGAAACGGTCATGTGAGACACAGGTAGCGATAAACCCGATGTACAAACATTTATTTGTGGTGGTCGATTTTAATTTTATGAAAATGAGAAATAAATGAATGTATGAGATGTATAGCATTCCAACGACGCTCTCACTTGTAGGATGTCACAGCAGTAGACAGCGCAAATATAACATCACGCCCACTCTGAAGTGTTACCAAACTCGATGGAAAAGCTAACCAAGCCATGGTGAGGTGAGCTGACCCGACCTAAACCGTGGGGTACTATGCAATGGAAAAGCCCTATTAGACATGCTGTTTTCATTTTCTTGTTAATGTGACATCACACAAACAAAGCCCCGCCCATGGCCACTGACTGACTGGTTAGATTTACCCAAAAGCTTTCTAAATGTGTTTGCTAGCACATTATAGCGCATATACAGCTAAAGACATTATTGTTTTAGACTGTGTTCAAAGGAATCAGATCTATTTTAAACCAAAACCGCCCCCTCATTTGCATTTAAAGGTACACACACCAAAACAGCGCTTTTTTGCTCCCACCCAAATAGGGACTTTTTGACATGCTATAATAAATGATCTGTGGGGTATTTTATGCTAAAACTTTACAGACACATTCTAAGCACACCTGAGACTTATATTACAATTTGAAAAAATTGACATAACATGTCCCCTTTAATAAATACAACCTTATTTTAAAGTGTTACCACTATAACTGTAAATACCATGGTACCCAAAAAGTTACTTGGAAGTATTTGCTAAGAAATTTGTTTTTCATATTGTTGTTCACTTTTGCTGTATTTTGGCAAAAGTAGCAAGTTGAGCTTGAATGTGAATTAAATTAGAGATGTTACATGAAACTACTAAAATATTAAAGATTTGGGAAATCAGAAGTCACAGTTTGTGACATTGTTGCGATCTGTTTAAAACCCCTGAGGATGTAAAGGGACATTACCGCATTCTTTATGTGCTTTCATTGCTTTCTAAGAGACAGATGTGACATATTAAAGAGATCCAGGTGGTATTTGACTTTGCTATGAGGGTAAAAGCATAAGAGTTAGGGTCAGACTACACGAGGAGATATAAAGATGGAGAGAATTGGATGGGAAGAGAGATATTTATTATGGATGCTGTATTCTTGTGTTCCTGTGAGTGTGTTTCACTGGCAGTGATGTTGTGGGTGGTCATTGCTCCAGGCATCAACGGCAGATGTTTTGAGGTTTTTTCTCTATATATCTCAATCCATCTCTCTCAGTCCATACATCTCACTCTTTTATGGAAATTTCCGCACTATATTTTGCCATTAGGTGATGATTAATCTTGAATAAGCAGTCTGAAAAATGCCTCTGCCATCTCTTAGCGCGAAGAAAAACGTACAGCTTGTTGAAGTCTTGTTGAATCAACATCCTCAAGGAAAACTTAGCCTGTCTTCTGATGCTCAAGACATCTCCTCAAAAATATGCCATGCATCATTTGCTTACATTGCTACATTTATTTATAGACAAATATAAATCAAAAATCTATTTTTTTGCTCACCCAAGAACAATCATACATTATGGTTCCCATTCGCACATAGGTAAACACATAAAACATGTAATACACATTTAAGCAGAAGAGTTGTGTGGACTATGTCATGTTTACACCGAATATTTCACTTCATTAGGTTTTGTAGTTGGGTGACAAATCAACACTCTCATACATGACTAGTGTGTTTGTCTTGGCACTGTTCTTCAACAAGTAGTGCACATGAGTTGTTTTCTAACTAAGTAACGGAAAGACCTCTATTGCTTTCTCCTTATATCTCATGAGTGTTTATTGTCCAAAGTAGTAGTATTTTATACAAAGTAGGCCACTGAACACCCCCAAACTATAAACTTCAAACACATGGAGAGTCCCATGAGGTGGTTAAGGTCTTGAGAACAAGAAGTACCCATAATGCACTGCAACACAAGCAGCCAAAAACTAAAATGTAATTTGCTTTAGACACTCTTTCTTATGGAGCCCGGCAGGTCACCCCTTGGAGAAAAGGGGCACGATTTGTAAAACTGAGGAAAGAGTTTAATAATCTGTGAGGAAACTGAGGAAACGAATTACAAAACCATGATCACAGATTTGCAGGTCTTGTTTTCTTTTCTCCAAGGGGTGACCTGCCGGGCTCCGTAGTTTCTTAATGGCATATCAAGCAATTAAGTTACATCATTGTGTGAACAGCTAAAGGTGAAGTCTGTTATTCATGCATCAGAAAATCTTTTGCAAACTAACTGAAGGAGCAAAGACAAAGAACAGTTTTGTGATTTGAAAAAGATGAATGTCTGACATTCATTTTTCTTTGTTTTGTTCTGGAACAGTTTGATGATTTGAAAACTCTTAATGAAGCATGTAATATTCTGATTATTAGGCTAACTGTAGACGAGTTTGGGCCGGATCTGAGTTTGTAAAATAACTGAGAAATTCTAATGTGTTAAGTCTTGCATCTGAATGCATAAGTGACAAAGAAGGTTCATGAATTAGATTTCGGGACATTGGAAGCTTGGCTCTGTTGACGAAAACATGCGAGAAATAAAATTGTAGCTGTTCCAAATCAGTTCCAATAATGAGTACATCTAAAAAAGCTAAACAATTGCAATTTAGCATTAAGCATATTAAATACAAATAAGGCAAACTGTAACGGCATGTGGGCTGTACAAAAATAAGGTCTATGAATCACAAATAATCTCTCTTGGTTTCAAATCATTTGATATTGTTTTGCACATTACCTCAAGTTGTGCTGTTATCATCAGCAAGTTTATTTTGCTGGGCTGCACCTTTGCAGTGGAGATACAGAGGTTCTGAATCAGATCCAGACCTCGTAAATCAAATGCAGAGTTTGTAAATCAGATCCAGAGCTCATAAATTAGACCTAGAGCTTGTGAGTCAGATCCATAGTTTGGAATCCGATCAATAGCTTGTAAATTAGATCCAGAGCTTGTAAATCAAACCCAGAGCTTGTGGATCAGATCCAGAGTTTGTGAATCAGATTTAGAGCTTGTGAATCAAATCCTAAGCTTGTAAATTAGATCCTGAGTTTGTAAATCAAACCTAGAGCTCATGCATGAGATCCAGAGTTTGTCAATTAGATCCATAATTTGTGAATCAGATCCGTACCCTGCAAATCAGACCTACCGCTCATAAATAAGTTTCAGAGCTTTTGAATCAGATCCATAGCTTGTCAATTAGATCCAGAATTTGTTAATCAAATCTAGAGCTTGTAAATCAGATCCATAATTTGTGAATCAGATCCATACCTTGCAAATCAGACCTAGCGCTCATAAATAAGTTTCAGAGCTTGTGAATCAGATCCAGAGTTTGTAAATTAGATCCAGAGTTTGTCAATCAGACCTAGAGCTCATGCATCAGATTCAAGTTTGTGAATCAGATCCGTAGTTTGTGAATCCGATCCATATCGCGTAAATCAGACCTGCACTCATAAATCAGTTCAGAGCTTGTGAATCAGATCCATAGCTTGTAAATCAGACCTAGCTTGTGAATCAAGAGTGGATTCAGAGTTTGTAAGTTGGATCCAGAGTTTGTCAATCAGACCTAAAGCTCCTGCATCAGATCTAGAGAATGTCAATCAGATCCGTAGTTTGTAAATCAGATCCATATCGTGTAAATCAGACCTTTTGGGCACTCATAAATCAGTTCAGAGCTTGTGAATCAGATCCATAGCTTGTAAATCAGACCTAGCTTGTGAATCAGATCCAGAGTTAGTCAATTAGATTCAGAGGTTGTCAATCAGACCTAGAGCTCATGTATCAGATCCAGGCTCTGTTTACACGTACATGGTTATTTTTAAAAACTGAGAGATTTACCTTCGTTTGTGCCCCTCGTTTACACGCAAACGGAGAACTCGCCTCTGAAACCGATTGTTTCTAAGAACTCCGGGCAGAGTGGAGATCTTGAAAATCTTCGGTTGCACGGTTGCATGTAAAGTGAGACAAACGGATGTTTAAGCAGGCAACGTCACAGAGTATGCGCCAGAGCTCGCACCTACGTCAAAAGTGCGACCCATGTTTACATGTGACTGCTACTCTGAACGCTTCCAAGATCACATTTATGTTCGTGCAAACTCGTTTCGTGTGTTTGTATTTGCAAATACAGCTGCTCCATTATGTCGAGGAGCAGAGACGAGTGCTCTGAGGTCAGCAATTTTACGCGTGTTTGACTTCATGCGGCTCTGCAACGGATGATGTCAAAGTACCGCGAGAGCGATTCGAAATTAGACCTCTACGTGTGATTCCTCAACTCGCTCTCGCTGTACGTTGACGTCATCAATCACCTACTGCAACAACTCCTCCCTCCAACATGAAGAACCAGTTCACGTCACCACCAGCGCTGCCAGTGATTGGCTTACGTGGGCTTGAGCGTCTCTTGACGGCAAATATGCACGGGTATGTGTAAATAAACACTTTTCTGAAAACAGACATGTGTGCACGATATTATTTTTGAAACCGGAGAGGTTGAAATGTTCGTTTATGAAAATAACCGCCCACGTGTAAACATAGCCCCAAGTTTGTCATTCAGATCCAAGTTTGTCAATCAGATCTGTAGTTTGTGAATCAGATCCATATTGCGTAAATCAGACCTATCACTCATAAATCAGTTCAGAGCTTGTGAATCAGATCCACAGCTTGTAAATCAGACCTAGCTTGGGAATCAGATCCAGAGTTTGTCAATTAGATCCAGAGGTTGTCAATCAGACCTAGAGCTCATGCATCAGATCCAAGTTTGTCAATCAGATCCAAGTTTGTCAATCAGATCTGTAGTTTGTGAATCAGATCCATATCGCGTAAATCAGACCTAGCACTCATAAATCAGTTCAGAGCTTGTGAATCAGATCCATAGCTTGTAAATCAGACCTAGCTTGTGAATCAGATACAGAGTTTGTAAGTTGGATCCAGAGTTTGTCAATCAGACCTAGAACTCATGCATCAGATCTAGAGATTGTCAATCAGATCCATAGTTTGTGAATCAGATCCATATTGCGTAAATCAGACCTTTTAGGCACTCATAAATCAGTTCAGAGCTTGTGAATCAGATACACAGCTTGTAAATCAGACCTAGCTTGTGAATCAGATCCAGAGTTAGTCAATTAGATTTAGAGGTTGTCAATCAGACCAAGAGCTCATGCATCAGATCCAGAGGTTGTCAATTAGGCCTCGTTTACACTGTCAGTGAAATGTGACCCAATTCCGATTTTTTGCTTATATGTGACACAGATCGGATGTGTTCTGTGGCCGTGTAAACACGAAAAAAACGCATACCTTCGGATATTTCGAGATCGGTTTCAGGCCTCATTCAAATGTGGAAATAAATCAGATATAAATCAGATATGTGCCAATGCGACTGTCGTGTAAACGGGCAGATCGGATTTTCTGAAGCAATGCGTTCTATACGTCATTAAAACCGCGACAATTTAGTACTTCTCCGCGACTGGAAGCACGTGGTGGAGGCGGTAAAAAAACAACAACGCAGGAAGCATGGAGGACGAAAATACAGGGCAGTGGTCGACGGCTGAAGTTATATGCCTAATCTCCCTGTGGGGAGAAGAGTCGGTTCAGCAGAAAATTCAAGGTTTGTACAGAAACAAATCTGTATTTGAGGATATTTCGGCTGCAATGGCGGAGCAGGGTTTAAAACGTCCCGGCTGCAGTGTCAGAGAAAAATAAAGTCCCTGAAATCGAAATACAAGGAGGTAAAAGACCACAACAATAAAAGTGGCAATGGGAGAATAACATTCCAATTCTACCAGCAAATGGACATCATTTCAGGGGAGGGTTAGGGTTGGGTTAGGGTTATGTTAGGGTTAGGTTTTGCGAACTTCGCAAATATCGCAGAGCTACCATCAAGCATATAATGGCTTCGTCCATTTTGGCTAGTGTGCAGCGCATAAACCCTATTGCGCATGCGCAATGTTTCAGACGTATGGCAAGTGTAAACACGCAAATCGGATATGCGTCGCAATTGAAAGAACGTGTAAACGCACAGTAAAAAAAATCGGATATAGGCAAAAAATCTGAATTGGGCATCAAGATTTGCAGTGTAAACTAGGCCATAGATCGAGAGGTTGTCAATCAGACCTAGAACTAATGCATCAGATCCAGAGTTTGTAAGTTGGATTCAGAGTTTGTCAATCAGACCAAGAACTCATGCATCAGATCCAGGGATTGTCAATCAGATCCATAGTTTGTGAATCATATCCAGACCCAGAGCTCATGCATCAGATCCAAAGTTTGTAAATCAGACCTAGAGCTCATGTATCAGATCAAGAGTTCGTTAATCAGATCCATAGGTTTTAAATCAAACCTAGCTCATGAATCAGCATTGTAAATCAGATCTAGAACTTGTGAATCAGATCCATAGCTTGTAAATCAGACCTAGAGCTCATGAATCAGATCCATAGCTCGTGAATCACATCTAGTGGCATGAGTCACACTCTCAACATATTGTTCAGACAGTATCACATTTCTGAGTATCTTTCTTTAGCTTTGTCTTTCCTCTCTCTCACTCATATCCCGGTGCTTAACTCTATCCACAGGGTGGACTGAAAATCAATAGTGAAGACTTACAGTGTGGTAAAGTACATGATCTTTCAATGCACTGTGTGATTGGATGGCAGAATTACTTTCATTTCACACCTGTAATTTTTCTGTGTCTTGAGGTTATATAATGAGTCATCCTTCATATTTAAAGAAATAGTTCAGCTAAAAATCATGCCCATTTTTACAAGATGTAATATAAGTCTCAGGTGTGCCTAGAATGTGTCTGTGAAGTTTCAGCTCAAAATACACCACAGATCATTTGTTATAGCATATTTCCAAAATGCATGTGTGTACCTTTAAATGCAAATTAGCTACTGCTTTAGGTTAAAAATAGATTGAATTCCTATGAATACAGTCTGAGACAATAGTATCTTTAGATGCGTGAGTACTACAACGTGTTAACAAACACATTAAGGGGGGCGATCACACCAAACGCGTTTATGGCAGTTGCAGGCGCCTTTTTTGAATGATTAGCGTTTTTTGTCGTCTGCCACACCACGCGTTTTGGAAGGAGCGCTCAGAGTGGATAAGCCAGACGTCATTTGTGTTTTTCCATTGTCCAATCGAATGAGGGGAGAGGCGGGCTTTCCGTTTTCGAAAGTTTACAGTTGCTTGGAAAAACCTGACTGCAGTCACTTTCTCCTGTGTGTTTGTGCACCTCTCACCCTCGAACAAGGTCAGAGCAAATGTCCTCTTTTTAAGGATGCTGCTAATATGACAGTTAACACCAAAAAGAGTGCTCAACCTTTAATATTTGACTGACAGGACAGCTGCCTAGGTGGTTGCCTAGCAATATAAAACGACAAAAAAATGCAGTGCGGTGCGCCTTGCGTTTCCAAGCTATTAAAACGCGTGTGGTGTGCCCTAAGAAAAGCTTTTGGGTAAAATTAACCAGTGAGTCAGTGGCTGTGGGCGGGGCTTTGTTAGTGTGACATCACATTAACAAGAGAATCAAAACGGCATGCCTAATGAGACTGCTCTAATTTAATGGGGATTAAAAAAAGGAGGAGTGGGTGGATTGTTTTCATTGTAGGGTGGTAACACAAATTTATGTCCAAACACCTTGTAAAAGTGGATTTTGCATAATATGTGCCATTTAAAGGAAAACACCACCCTTTTCCAATATTTTACTATGTTCTTACCTCAACTTAGACAAAATAAATTCATACTATCTTTTTCCAGTGCATGCACTTAAACTTTGTACAGCCCGTCATGAATGTGTTAGCATTTAGCCTAGCCCCATTCATTCCTATGGCTCCAAACAAAAGTTTTATTTTGTGCCACCTTACTTACTCGTGTAACTCATTTTCCCTTTAAATAGGGAAAACATGGAAGTGTTTGGTGGTTTCTAAATTCATCCCTGTTTGGATCCTAAGGAATGAATGGGGTTAGGCTAAATGCTAACACATTCATGACGGGCTGTACAGAGATTAAGTGCATGCACTGAAAAAAATAGGTATGTATTAATTAATCTAAGTTGAGGTAAGAATATAGTAAAATATTGAAAAACGGTGGTGTTTTCCTTTAAGAGTCCAAATTGACATTGTTTTCTAAAGCTCATGTTGTTTCAAAGATTGTTGTTTGGTAAATCTGTCCAAGTTCATAAATGACACCATAAAAGCACCATTGCTTACTGGCACATTGTAATCATATTTGGCATTATTTCTTAAAATCTGTAACATCTTGGATGAGATTTCATCACTGACATATCAACAACATTTAATTCAGTTTTTTTTACCAAGAGCTGTACAATCATTTGTAATGTAGTGCACCTGCTATTTTCATGTTGCTTTTTGTCATTTTTGGAGCCTGGCATGATTGACTTTGCCGTAATTGTACAGGAATTGAACCTCTCTCTACAAAATGATGTAATCTATCAGTCAGATGAGTCGTACAGTACATGCTCTGATAATTTCAGGTCTGATACTTAGAAGTGCTCTTGGTGCGCCCTTGTGATTTCATAGTCCGATGTCAGATTCTTAATGATGTCTGAGCTTTAATGCAGTCAATTATATAATTAAATATAATACTGTTGCCCTCTTTCTATCAGGGTCTCGCAAAAGTGTCCACCCCCCACACACACACACACACATTATGAAACATCTCTTCTGCACTCCCACACAGTTCGTATGCAAAGTGAAGGACTATACAGTGAGTCACACCTTTAAGAGATGTGTTTAAACCAGAGGAGATAGGAGGAAGATGTTAAAACACTTAAAATCTGAAACGAAAGGAGCATATTGAGTGTCGTATGATGTTCTTAATCTCTACCTCTGACAAACTAAGGTGTTTTAAAATTGTTCATGTGTGTTATGTTATGCTTTGACTGAAATTAATGCATGTTCCTTAGAGACCACATTGATCTATTTTGAGCAGTGTTGCTATGTCCGCTAAATGTACAGTAGGATAGCTTTTAAAATTTGGTTATATATATATATATGGTCAGGGTTATTTATTTATTGTAACTATTTTTCCAGAATATTGCAATGAAATGTGACATACTAATAACCGCTGTTCCCCTCCCTTCTTGTTTTTCCTGCACTTTATATGTTATGTCATTATGTAAATCCCTATAGATTGTTTTGCATTTGCTCTAATATGTAAATGCATTTTTGTTTCCTTTCCCAATTGCTTTTTGTGTGTGTGCGCACACATGAGTCCAGTTGTATATGCAATACATTTTTAAATGTATTTTTTTTAGAAAATGTTTAAAAATCATTGATTATGCTCAAATCAATAAAATGTATAGAAATATTTCTCCATCATTCATGAGACAAATAGAAACGTTTATACATTTTATATTTTAAAGATGATTTATTTTTTTTGTGAGATCAGGATCTGGCAACACAGATTTTATGCTTGGAATGTTTCTGCAAGTGCTCATCTCTTATAAATGTGATATTTTTATATCTGATTTTTTTTGGTGCAGGATCTGTTCCCAATTCTTGAAATAAGTGCAGGACAGTCATAGCATGCTGTACATGTGTTCTGACATCCCTGATTACAGTTATTTATTAAGCATGAACAAATGCAATAGTGTTTTGACCAAATAAAGACACAACAATATTATAATCACATCCTTTTTTTCTTTTTTTCTAGGCGTAAGAACCTGATTTACAATGGAAAAACTGCTTGTCTGCCTGTTGGTTTTCGGAATGGCAGTGAAGGCCCAGATCTGTCCGAAGCGCTGTGTCTGTCAAGTTCTCTCCCCCAACCTCGCAACTCTCTGTGCCAAAAAAGGGCTGCTCTTTGTCCCGCCCAACATCGACAGGCACACCGTGGAGCTCCGGCTAGCCGATAACTTTGTAACCAGTGTGAAACGAAAAGACTTGGGCAACATGACCAAGCTGGTGGATCTTACATTGTCGAGGAATACAATAAGCTTCATCACCCCACACGCATTCGCAGACCTCGAAAACCTACGAGCCTTGCATCTCGACCACAATCGGTTGACCCGAATAGCCAACGACACCTTCAGTGGCATGTCCAAACTGCATCACCTGATTCTAAACAACAACCAACTGACCCTCATCCACATGGGAGCCTTTAATGACCTTTTAGCGCTAGAAGAACTGGACTTATCCTACAACAACCTGGAAACAATCCCGTGGGAGGCCATTCAGAGGATGATCAGCCTACACACTCTCAGCTTGGACCACAACATGATTGACTACATTCCTGAGGGAACGTTCTCCCTCCTTCAGAAGCTCAATCGGTTGGACGTGACCTCCAACAAGCTCCAGAAACTACCGCCGGACCCGCTTTTCCAGCGGGCACAGGTTTTGGCCACGTCCGGTATGATGAGCTCCTCTTCTTTTGCCCTGAGCTTTGGAGGAAATCCTCTACACTGCAACTGCGAGCTTCTGTGGCTCAGACGACTCAATCGCGAGGACGACTTGGAGACCTGTGCCTCGCCCTCGCACCTCTCTGGCCGTTACTTCTGGTCCATCTCCGAGGAAGAGTTTCTCTGTGAGCCGCCTCTCATCACCCGGCACTCTCACGAGATGAGGGTTCTGGAGGGCCAGCGAGTTGCGTTAAAGTGTAAAGCCAGAGGAGACCCAGAACCTGCCATCCACTGGATATCTCCCGACGGGAAGTTAGTTTCAAACACGTCACGTACGTTGGTTTACAACAACGGCACGCTTGACATCCTGATAAGCACGGTAAAGGACACGGGATCTTTCACTTGCATCTCCTCGAACCCCGCCGGGGAAGCCCATCAGACTGTGGAGCTGGTCATCATCAAACTTCCACACATTAGCAACAGCACCAACAACATCCAAGAGCCTGACCCAGGCTCTTCAGACATCTCCACTTCTACAAGGGCTGGAGCAAACGGCAGCAACCACACGGGCGATGCCAAGACCAGTCCGGATAAGAGGGTGGTTATAGCGGAAGCCACGTCATCCACTGCGCTCATCAAATTTAACTTCCAGAGGAATATACCTGGAATACGCATGTTTCAGATTCAATATAATGGAAGTTATGATGACTCTCTTGTTTACAGGTGAGAATAACCTCCTTTTTAAAGTTCAAAGCTAAAGTTCACAGTTATTCCTAAAAGGTACAAGAAGGTACAAAGTTGTCACTGGGGCGGTACTTTTGTACTTGCATGGTGCATAGAGAGTGTCGCAAAATTGGCATATTTTTGTAGGCCAACCCGGAAGTTAGCACGATACTGGTTTTCTTGCAAACCATTTCCGATAGACTTTTGCATATAGGTTCATATGACGCGCTGAAAACGTTTTGACCTGACGAGCCACACACTGGCTAAATACATGTTTTGACGAGCTTCGCATGGTGCACCCTTGAATAAGAAGTCACCGCTTTATGTTTCACACCTGATCAGATATCACAGATATTACAAAAGGTTTCCTAATGATCAGTTGCAACTAATCGTTTACAGAATAAAAGTTTTTGTTTAAACAATATATGTGGGTGTACTGTGTATAATAATTATGTTTATATAAACACACGCACATGCATGTAAATGTTTATATTTACAAATATTTATTGTGTTTTTAAGCAGAATGAAGTAAAAAGACAAATTTCTTTAAAATTAGAAATTAGGATTTAATTTTATTTATTTTAGGTTTAAGAGATTCTGCAGTTTCCTGCTATTGCTCAAGTGGAAGGGGAGTTTACCCGAAAAACTTGACACATCAGTTTACATTTTATACAGTTTTTAATACTATATACACATTTCCTGTATTTTCTGGATGTATTTTATTAAAGAGACTGAGAAACAATTATACACTCACCTAAAGGATTATTAGGAACACCATACTAATACTGTCTTTGACCCCCTTTCGCCTTCAGAACTGCCTTAATTCTACGTGGCATTGATTTATCAAGGTGCTGAAAGCATTTTTTAGAAATGTTGGCCCAAATTAATAGGATAGCATCTTGCAGTTGATGGAGATTTGTGGGATGCACATCCAGGTACACCACATCCCAAAGATGCCCTATTGGGTTGAGATCTGGTGACTGTGGGGGCCATTTTAGTAAAGTGAACTCATCGTCATGTTCAAGAAACCATTTTGAAATGATTCGAGCTTTGTGACATGGTGCATTATCCTGCTGGAAGTAGCTATCAGAGGATGAGTACATCATGATCATAAAGGGATTGACGTGGTCAGACACAATGCTCAGGTAGGCCATGGCATTTAAACTATGCCCAATTGGCACTAAGGGGCCTAAAGTATGCCAAGAAAACATCCCCCACACCATTAAACCATTGCATTAATGAGAAATTGAACAGGTATTCCTAATAATCCTTTAGGTGAGTGTATATGATCACTATAACATTGCAAAAACAACAAATCAAATTCTGGCATGGTGGCCTATGACTTATGCACAGTACTGTATGCATTTTCTTAAATATATACATGCATGTGTGTGTGTGTTATATAAATATACACATGCACATACATTTACATATTTATTATACACAGTACACCCACATAAACGTAAACAAAACTTTTATTCTGCAAACGATTAGTTGCAACTGATCATTAGGCAGCCTTGTAAAATATTCTCTCTAAAACATGGTGGGGGTGAACCCAGCCCCTTGGTTTGTAAAAAGCACCCCCAGGGCTGCTTCAAACCAAAATGCTGAATTGTTGGGTCAAATAACAACATTTATTGGGTTAATTTAACCCAAAGGCTGGGCTCGTCCCTTTTTGACCCAATGCTGGGTTGAAAATAACCAGGCATTTTGTAAACTGCACAATATACACAAATCATTAAAGAGATAGTTGAAAAAATGAAAATTCGGTCATAATTTTCAGTTGCACTTTTAAGGCGTCACTGTTACATTGTAATTATATATTTAAGTACTAAGTAATAATCATCAACAACATGTACTTACTGTAGGGTTGGGGTTAGGATTAGGGTTTGGTTTAGGATTAGTTGCATGTAATTATGCATAATTAACTGTTATTACTATAATAATTACATGTAACATGTGTAACAAAGACACCTTAAAAGAAAGTGTTACATGTTGTTACAAACCTGTATAAATGTCTCTGTTCTGATGAACACATTTTGATGAATGTTTGTAACCAAACCGAAGCACCATTCACTTCCATATTATTCTTTTTTGATACTACTGTATGAAAGTGAATGGGGCTCATGATCGGTTTAGTTACAAACATCAGAAGAAAGAAATTCAAGCAAGTTTGTATCAACATTTTCATTTTGGGGTGAACTATTCCTTTAAATTACTGTGATTATATGAATGGTGCACTAGATGACATTCATAACCTTTTTGGAAGTGTTAAATCGAATTGATTGGATTGTCTTTACAAAAATAAAGACAAGGTTACAACCATTAGGTGTTAAATGGGTCAATCCTGAAAGGGATCTTATAACCAGTGCATTAACACCCAGATGAATCAGCAGTGATGGATCAGTTGTGTGCACTTTGTCCGAGTAAAAGCATAGAACTGAAATCCATTTCTAATTTTCTTTTTAGCAAGTAATGCTGTGGTGCTTTAGAAACTGTTGCGTGTGAAATTGCTTTTGCGTTCATATACTAAATATATTTTTGCTTCACAACTTGTACAAAGATATTAATGCCCGCCGTTTTTTTTTTTTTTAATTCTCAGCTGTGGCTGTCGTTCTATAAAATACCCATCCAGGGTTAATATGCAGTGACAGCTTTATATAAGTGAGTCATTTATAAGTTGTTCCCCAATTAGCATAAACAATACTTTAACAATTAGTGTAACTTGTGTAATTAGCATAACAATGTTTGTAAACTCTGATTAGACTGAAACAGGGTGGGGCTATCCATTTGTCTGACCAATTAAAAGCTTGGGGGAGTGTTCAGGAAATGTTTACAAGTGCTTTTATCTAAATCGACTTACAGTGCATTTAAAGTATGAATTGCTTGTTTTCCTGGGAATCTGACCCAAAAGCATTTGCGCTGCTAATGCAGCGCTCCACCAGTTGAGCTTCGGCTACAGACATGTTGAATGTTTAAGATCATTATTCTTCATTGCATTTTATGATGCAAAGAGTGCAGAAATCACATTTTAAGTAATTGAAACATTAGGCTGTTTGTGTAATTTGCTCTGTATTGGAGCTTTAGTATATCGCGGTTGATCATTTCCAGAGGACTGAATCAAATCTCAAGACCTCTGATTATCATTAGCAGAAGTGTCTACTTACAGCTCATAAAACTGTAAAATGAAATAATTACCGTAGTTTACAGCAGCGATAATATTCAGAACCGCTGCACGTGCCGGCCGGCCGCTATCACGAACATTGTTCCCTTTCATTTGCCCTGATATATTCTCATAATTACGCTCTATTCAGACATGCTTGGGGGAATCAAACAGAGGATCATTTTTGGGTTACTTTATCTCAATGGGCCACTGTAAATGAGCCACTAATCACAATAGCACACACTGGCCGTGTGTCTCTGTTCAGTCAAACCCACAGCACTGCGGTAAAGCCATTACCTTGTCATTTGTGAACCAAGCACTTGTGTGGGAAGCTCTTTTTGAAATGATGAAAATGAAGCTTGCAGAAAGACTAGATATAGATATTGACCTGTTTAGCTAGAGCCCCATGTTGCTATCAAATTAAAGGACTACTGTGTCATTTGACATTTATGCATCTGGCAGATCTTATTTTCAAAGTAACCAACAGTGCATTCAATCTATACATTTTTACAAAAATGCGAGCCTGTATGTGAGATCCAGGCTAAAGGAGCACCAACATTTAATCTCAATTGATTGATTTCATTCTGTGACATGGAAGATATCAAGTTTATATATTCACAGTGTGTTCATTGCATTATGTAGGATGATTAAAAAATATTAAATCGCTAGAAAATGACTTTAGCTGGGTTTTCACAGAGACATCATGTCATTGCATATGTTCACTTAACACCTATATGTGATGCAAATGAATCTCTGTCAGTGCTGCTAATTAGTTGCTATATATAACACTAAAGCGTCTATAAATGAGAGAATACAAGTCTCACTCATTCCATAAGGCAAAAAATACATTTATCTGGGCAAAAATATGTTTTAAATATAGGTTTTGTAGAAAGTAAAGCTTTAATAAATATATTTTTGAATTTGAAAATATATTTAGTTTCAACCTTCAACCTATATATTAACATATTTCAAAATGTAGTTTAGGGGCAACAAATACATTTCTAATTTTACCATCAGTAAGGCAAAAAATATATATTTTATAGTATAAGTATAAACGTTTGTATAAAATATGTATAAAATGTAAATTTGTATGTTGTGAAATATTTATAATAATATTTGAAAATATACAGTAATGTGCAAAAGTCTTAGGCCACCACCACCAGCTTTGTTGTTTTAGCAAAGTTTTAATGTCCATCCATATTTATTTTTCACTCTTTTTTTAAAATACAAACAGAAATACAGGAAAAACACTCACCTAAAGGATTATTAGGAACACCTGTATTATTTCTCATTAATGCAATTATCTAATCAACCAATCACATGGCAGTTGCTTCAATGCATTTAGGGGTGTGGTCCTTTTCAAGACAATCTCCTGACCTCCAAACTGAATGTCAGAATGGGAAAGAAAGGTGATTTAAGCAGTTTTGAGCGTGGCATGGTTGTTGGTACCAGACGGGCTGGTCTGAGTATTTCACAATCTGCTCAGTTACTGGGATTTTCACGCACAACAATTTCTATGGTTTACAAAGAATGGTTATCCGCCAGTCCTGTGGGCGAAAATGCCTTGTTGATGCTAGAGGTCAGAGGAGAATGGACCGACTGATTCAAGCTGATAGAAGAGCAACTTTGACTGAAATAACCACTCGTTACAACCGAGGTATGCAGCAAAGCATTTGTGAAGCCACAACACGCACAACCTTGAGGCGGATGGGCTACAACAGCAGAAGACCCCACCGGGTACCACTCATCTAAACTACAAATATGAAAAAGAGGCTACAATTTGCACAAGCTCACCAAAATTGGACGGTTGAAGATTGAAATAATGTTGCCTGGTCTGATGAGTCTCGATTTCTGTTGAGACATTCAGATGGTAGAGTCAGAATTTGGCGTAAACAGAATGAGAACATGGATCCATCATGCCTTGTTACCACTGTGCAGGCTGGTGGTGGTGGTGGTGTAATGGTGTGGGGGATGTTTTCTTGGCACACTTTAGGCCCCTTAGTGCCCACTTGGAATCGTTTAAATGCCACGGCCTACCTGAGCATTGTTTCTTACCATGTCCATCCTTTTATGACCACCATGTACACATCCTCTGATTGCTACTTTCAGCAGGATAATGCACAAAGCTCGAATTATTTCAATTTGGTTTCTTGAACATGACAATGAGTTCACTGTACTAAAATGACCCCCACAGTCACCAGATCTCAACCCAATAGAGCATCTTTGGGATGTGGTGGAACGGGAGCTTCCTGTCCTGAATGTGCATCCCACAAATCTCCATCAACTGCAAGATGCTATCCTATCAATATGGGCCAACATTTCTAAAGAATGCTTTCAGCAGCTTGTTGAATCAATGCCACGTAGAATTAAAGCAGTTCTGAAGGGAAAGGAGGCCAAACACAGTTTTAGTATGGTGTTCCTAATAATCCTTTAGGTGAGTGTATGTGCACACCATTAAAAAATAAACAATTTTCATAACTAAATGTCTTCTTCAGGCATCAGTCAGTATTTAGTGTGACCTCTCTTGGCACGAAACACATCTTGAGCTTTTTTGAAGTCCTTAAGTAATTTGATTAGAAATTAGGATTTCATTTATTTTAGGTTTAAGAGATCTTGCAGCTGCCTGCTATTGCTCAAGTGAAAGTGGAGTTTAACCTGAATACTTGACACTTCAGCTTATACTTTATACTGTTTTTAATACTACATACATATCCTGTATTTTCTGGTTGCATTTTAAAAAAAGACACTGAGAAATAATTATATATGATCACTTTAAAATTGCCAAAACAACACATCTAATGGTAACACGGTTGCCTAATTGTTTTCCCACTACTGTTTGTACTTTTTGCCGTATGGGATTCCACTGATAGTGATACAGTATACCGTTATAAAAGCATTAAATTAGTACTTGCACCGGCAAACAGAACAGAATAATGGTAGATAAATGCTAATATTACCAGCCATTTTGTGAAACATGACCTAACCATCTAACCTCTTAACACCATTAAACACACTTCGTGTTACATCCCTGCAATTAAAATCCTCCCATGATTCATTTGTATGGATGGTGGCGAACGCTATCAACCAGTGCACTGAAACGCTCTAATCGGCCGGGGCGAAGAGCACGAGCCCGTTTCCACTGAGAGCCTTTGTGCTCCAAATCCAGCGGGTTTGCACAGGAAATCACAGAATGCCCTTTCAGCAGACTGAATGGGCTAAATGTTTGTCAGGCTGTGAAGAAGGCAGGTGAGGCACATGGGAAAGAATGATAAGAGACGCTATTGTTGACGTCCATAGCGAACCTCTTTCAGAGTAACAGCAGACTCTGGGTTTCTGCAGGTATACAGCAGTGAAGCGAATTTAATGTCGTTTCGGTCTTACGCACTTGATGACATGATTAAACATGCCTTAAGAAGAGTAAACATAGTACTAATAAGAGATCAGACTGAACCAAGAGTTGAATAATGCATCCACATGCACAGGTCTGAGTTTGCTGTACAACAGAGTAAAGTTTTTAAATGTGGATTGTACAAGTTGGAAGATTTATTGGTATCTTACACGACCATACACAGTAGTGCATGTAATGAAATGCTTCTCCCAACAGTTTACACTAAACAATTCTAGATGGTTTCAGTGGCAACAACATACACAAATTTTTAGTCGACTTCCTGATACATATATTTCTGATACAAGCAAAATAAAAATAAAACAACGTAAATAACCTTAGTTCAAATCATAGCTAAATCGTATCAACTACTACACTGAGCTAATTTACCTGTGTTAAATTAATGTGTATACAGTAACTGTGTTTCCAATGCAGAATTGCGCAAAACTCTAGCGTTATTTTTTTAAATGTCGACAAAGACTATTGCAAAATGACGGCATTTCCATTAACCAATGATATGCGACTAAAACATAGTTTTTCTTCTTGCAATAAGTCATTTCAAACATCATGTCGACTGATGTTGGTAACTTTATTAATATCACATCCAGAGCCGGCTCTCCTTATAAGCGAACTAAGCGTCTGCTTTGGCCCCCCACCACTAGGGGGCCACCTAACTACAGATGGTTTTCCCCAGCATCGCCGCAGTTTATTCTTATAAGGAAATAAAATTTGAAGTTCTCTGAATGACTAATTAGTAATTTTAAACTATTCATATTGGCATCCACATATATAATTAAGTTTAGACAGTTTACTCAGTTTTGCGTAAAATGACGGAGACTGTGAGACACTGGCGGCAGTGGGTGCAGCATTCGTAGTTGTGCCAGATCCCAAGTCCTCTTAAGACGTAGTGTTCAAAGTTTTAGCAATTAATGTGACACTTTGGGAAATTTATAAAGTGAGAATGTGCTGGTTAGTGTTAGCGATGTTTCTGATTTATGTTTGAAAGATAAGGTCTGAACGTATTTTTTTCTGTATGGAATATTTTTTTGTTTTCGTACTAATATCTGGCAACACGGGGTGACCAGCACCTAAACAGTGATCAAATTGCGCATAATTCAGCGTGTGCGGGTTATTGCTGACACGATACTACATTCATTAAGACACACGCAATAATCGTCATGATTATGTATGTGAAAATGCTTTAAACACTAAAAAATCTGTAAAAAATAACACTGGTTCAAAGTTGTTGAACAGTTGGGTTTTAATCAAATATGTCAAAAATGTAAGCATTGGGTATGAAGAAAGGCTATGTTATTATATTCAGTTTAGGAGCTAGCATTTAACAAAGTCATGCTAAAAACATTGATAAGAGCACTAAACAAAGTTCTTGTTTATACTGCCTAATATTGCTTCATAAAATGATTAATATAATGCTTTAATAAGCATTGTTGCATGAAAATAAATACATTATTAAATATTTACAAATTGTACGATAAATTGGGTATAATATAACAATGTCCACCCCCAAAACATATAGACAGAGTGTGTATCTGAAGTGTAAAATGGCAAAAAGGTTCAGACAGAATACAAAAGATCCCAAGTAAAAATAAAGTATACTTGAATATACTAAAACTACATTTAAATACATATTTTGTAAAAGTTGTGCACTACAAATATACTAATAAAAGGTATGTGGTTCTACTTGAGTAGTACTTCAATGGAAAAGTATACAATGCCAGTAATACTTAAATAGATTTATAGTGTATCAAGTGGTGTCTCAAAATAGCAATGTTAAGTACACTTAAATGTTCTTAAAGGAGCGGTGAATCAAAAACTCAATTTAAACTTGATAATTTGTTATATAAGAGGTCATCATACTTAAATGAACATCCTGCAAGTTTCAGAACTGAAAACGTCCGTGCTACTGAAATATAACCGTTTTTGGCACCAAGCCAGTAAAACAAGCCAGTGTGGAATTCGGAAATCTATGACGTCAAAGTAGAATTGAAGCACCGCCCCATAGCCAAATACAAGGACCACTTTTGAAGTCCCGCCCACAGCTTCGCGTGACACACGTGTGTCTCAACAAGTAAATATGTCTTTAAAGATTGACAAATGTAACCAAAATGACTTTTAAATACATTTTTTTCTGAGAGACTTTTATTTTGACGCGGTGATCTGTTATGATAGACTGGAAACGCATTTTCGGTTGTGGAAGAACCGCGTGGGAACAACACAGAAGCTAAATACTTTAATTCGGAGGCTTGGAACATAACATTAAATGCCTGGAAAAAGTTTGCTTTTTAAGAAGTTCCAGCTCGTGTGGGGAGTGTTTGTTAACTTTGTGTACACGGATTTATTTGGAAAGAAGTCGATGCTGGATTTGCAGAGAGACTGTGATTAAAAGCACCACTTATATTGGATCTGACAACAATGACACAGCATTATACACAGTAAGACATTTTACTTTATATAAGTTACTGTGTTTCACTATTGCTTTGTTAGAAGAGATCGCTTGATATGTCTGTTGTAACATCCGTGTCTAAACACGTATGTTTGACTGTTTTAATGTACTAAAAACATTAAACGATTAATAAAGATACACCACTTAACAACACGACTGTAATTTAACGGTAGAAATATACAGTGTTATTTATAAAGAAGGATTTATCAGCCGCAGTTTAGATTCTGATGCCCGTTTACTGTGTTGTATACGGTAATTTAGGCGAGTTACGTTTGAAAGGTCAAACACTCAACAAAGCTTATTTTTTATCATATAACTGTGGTATTTAACATTACGTGAATGTAAAAGCAACCTCACAAGCACAATCAAATTATACAAAGTTATTGATAAGGATTTATTAGCCGCAGTTTAGATTCTGATGCGCGCTTACTGTGTTGTATACGGTAATTTAGTCACGTCGAGTTTTGTTTCTACTTTAATATACATATTGTCATTTATGTGTATCATATTTAGCACCCAGAATCTTTTGTGGCTCAAACATATTTGTGTTCGGCTGCTATTTTTATCACATTAATGTTTTTAAAACATTTCCCCACATGTAATGACGGGGAATGAAGCCGTCCAATCATAGCAGTGGGTGTTTACGTCCAGGTCTTCAATGCGGCCCGCCCCTTCAAACGAACCATTTCTCCACACAGCCACTAATCTATGTTACAAAATAGCCTATTACTTATTGTTTTTGATGTTTTTGAATGTAAAAACCACGCGGACATCAGAAGTAGACATCAGGCAACAGTATAAAACAATAAAATCGACAAATTCACCGCCCCTTTAAGTTTATCTTAAGAAGTACTAAAGACACATTTTTGATATATTAACTACAAAATGAGTGCACAAAAGAACATTTACTAAGTTTACTTGAAGTTTATTTAAGTGCACTTTTTTCTCGTGGGATAGCATTTGTTAACTTTTAACACCCCTGGACCTCACACCCTGGTTACAGCCATGGGTGGCAATACTCCATTATTCACTGCATGGCAGGGCCCTAAAATTATCCTGCTTAGGGCCCCCAGATTTACAGAGCCAGCCCTGATAACATCCACCGCACTAGGCATTATTTTAACCCGAAGGAGACTTTGGAGCGGCAACGTATAGGTGTTTTTTGGAGGTAGATGTCTTCTCGGGTCCAAAGAAATTTACTTGACCCGAAATGACCCGAATCACTTTATACCCAAACCTGACGTCCTTAAATAATAATAAAAAAAGAAAGACCCGACCCGAGACCAACCAGAGAAAATTAGACCAGAGTCCGACCCAACCCAGTGGCATTTTTTTTTAACCCGACTGGACCTGAATGTAAACTGCACCGACGTGTGAGCAGTCTGCAGCCCCGCACGTAGCAGTCAGAAAGAAACCCTGCTGGTCTCGCAACCAATTTGGCGAGCTGCTCCATTTGTTTTACTTTGTTATCTGAAGACGAGACATGTAGGAGTGTTATCCAAGCATTATTGGCAATGAAAGCCTCTTATACTTGGGAGCAGACATGTATTGAGGTGTTCCTGGGAGGTTTTAGTACATAGCACATCATCTTAAAATAACACTAATGTGACTTACTTGCATCAGGTGACCCGAAATGTGAATAAACTGTTTCCATTGCAGTTTTTGCGAAATACACCTTTTCGAATTGCCTAAAAAACATCTCATGTGAGCGTTTAAAACTTTTGTGCGATATATAGATTAATTCTAACACTGCTCTTTCCTTCACCCAACAGAATGATTCCCCCAACGAGCAAAAACTTCCTGGTGAACAACCTGGCCGCTGGGACGCAGTACGACCTTTGTGTGCTGGCCATTTATGACGACGGCATCACCTCGCTGACGGCCACGCGGGTTGTCGGCTGTGTTCAGTTCACCACGGAGTCTGAGTATCTGCGCTGCCACTTCATGCAGTCCCAGTTTCTGGGCGGCACCATGATCATCATCATCGGGGGCATAATCGTCGCCTCCGTCCTGATATTTATCATCATTCTCATGATACGCTATAAGGTGTGCAACAGTGGCAGTGCTAGCAAAGGGACGTCAGTCATCGACGTGCACTCGCAAACCAACGGGGCGCAGGGGTGTACCGTAACCCCCTCCGTGTCTAAACAAGGTGCTTTGAGCTTGGAAGGAGGAGAAGGTTACCAAAAGAGTCCTGCACCTCCTCCACCTTCAGATTCCCAAACACACACCTCGGAGACCTCGGTCCTGGACTGCTCCACTACCACTTCCCTGGTAAGTCAAAGCTGGGCGACGCCCGGCTCTTCAGGATCACTAAAGCCAAAGCGCAAACCGGCGCCAAAGCCCGTTCCGGTGGCTGGTGCCGAGACCAAGGTGGAAGCGCTACCTAATGCGGAGACGCAAAACACCAATCGCAACAACTCCACCGCTCTGCAGCAACCCCTGCTACCCTTCCCCGGTCCTATCCCCGCACCCTCCGCCCGGTTCAAAGACACCCCGATCTTACGGAGGGCACGCCCCTCCGCATCCAAGTATATGACACTGCCTGTCGAAGGAGTGCGGGCCAAACGCAGGTACTCTTTAAACGAGAACCAGTCGAAACATCACTGCTATATCGGCTCGCAGAAGCTGGGGAACATGTTTTGCAAGCGGAGTATGTCGGTGAACGGGATGCTAGTCCAAATGGCAAACTCAGATGTAGACAGTGAGAAAACCACATTTTCCAGTTCAGAGTGGATTTTGGAAAGCACAGTGTGAATGTACGACTGGTGTTTTGAAGGCTGTGTGCCTAGATTTCTCATGTTGTGTATGTGCGTTTGTCTGTGTGTGTGTGTGTGCGTGCAAAGGCACTCACAGTATATAAATGTGCGTATGAATGCGTGAATGTGCCTGAAAGATTTGCACCATTTCTTTTGTTTCCATCTTCAAATCTGCCATCATTTCTTTTATGTTTTCTGGAAACCCATGAATAATGCAGATGCCTGCCTTGAAGGACTCCTTCCTTTGAAGGTGGTTGAGATTTACCAAACCCATACAAACCATCAGTACAGAAAGACTCACCTCCACCTTCTCTACAATGAGCATCATGGTAAGAGGAAAACATTGGTGCCTTCCTCTGTCCTCTTGCTACGGGCTCTTACTGGATATAAGCTTTGTCTAGGTAATGTGGATGGAAAAAACATGAGAGATTTCACAAAAAAGCCTTTCTATTTAAGGAAATGACATTTCCTGCATATTATAGAAAACAAGTATATAAAGACTTGGTACTGGGACCTGTTATTAAATTGATATTTTTTAAAATCAAACATTTTCTTTTCAGTGACATTAATTTTTGCCTTTGTTTGAAGGCACAAAAAATCCATGTACAGAAAGACAACATCTGCTGTGTTCTTATGTTGTGTAAAATAATAAAAAAATCAAACTATTTCTCTTGTGTCATTGTAATGGCTAAAAATTAAGGACTTGGTGTAACGCATCCTATGTAATCCATCCTGTAATAATTCCTGTTAAATTTACAGTAAAAACTGGCAGCTGTGGTTGCCAGATATTCATAGTAAAAACGTTTCAGGCATTATGAGGTGGCATTTTGATGCCTGTCTAAAATAACCTCACCCGAATTTGTACGAATTTTACGAGTTGGCTAATTCCTATGAACTTGTGCGAAGTGAATCGTACAAAAATTTAGTTTACGTTTTTTTACAATTATTAGAAAAATGAAAAACAACACAATAATGATACACTAAACCCAACATCACAGGGCGAAGCAAATGGTACAAAACATACATACAATACAATTGCCATGAGATTGTGATGGTATGTCTTATATATTATATTATATGTTAACTTAAATATTTCTCATCAAATGTACACAAATCCAGATTATTTTACTTACACAATCTTTAATTCGAAAGCTCACAATGATGTTTTGACTAATGGTTTGTGTCCCCTTTGAAATGTCAAAGGGGACATTTCCCAATACTTTCTTTAAGATGTAAAATAAATCTTTGGTGTCCCCACAGTGCGTATGTGAAGTTCTAGCTCAAAATATCCCACAAATAATTTATTACAGCATTTTTTAAAATGGCCACTTTGTAGTTATAAGGAAAAAATATGCCATTTTTGGGTGTGTCCTTTAAAATGCAAATGAGCTGATCTCTGCACTAAATGGCAGTGCCGTGGTTGCATAGTACAGATTAAGGGGGCGATGTTATCCCCTTCTGACATCACAAGGGGAGCCAAATTTCAATGACCTATTTTTTTTCACATGCTTGCAGAGAATGGTTTACCAAAACTTAGTTACTGGGTTGATCTTTTTCACATTTTCTAGGTTGATAGAAGCACTGAGGACCCAAATATAGCACTTAAACATGGAAAAAAAGTCAGATTTAATGTCTTTTAAGTAAAAGGTCATGTGACAGAGACATTCGAGACACCACCTTCACACCGTTTGACGGCTTTAATGTCCTTACTATGGCCCCTTAAAGCCCTGGACTCCTAATGGTGAGGAGCTTTAGAAAAATCTTGTTGACCACATATGGTTTCCAGTTGCCGTATTTAGCAGCGTTACATCCCCTGTTGGCTTTATTTTTTTTAGAGACCCAGAAGTCGTGTATCTCTGCCATCAAGATTTAGCCGAAGGGTGATGGCATTTTAACAACCCTTACTCCACTTGTTTTGTCACAATTAGTGCAGAGTATTTAATCGGCATGTGTCAGCTCATTAGGAGGCAGTGGAAGGGCGAACACACACAGAATAGCAACCAGTTTCTTAGGGGAAAGTTAATCCATAAATGTTATTCATAGGAAAGGATACTTAACTTTGGGGAAAATAAAAAACACAAGGGGAAATAAACATTCTTAAAAATATAATAAACTAATACGTGACATTATTAATAGAATTAATAATACATGTTTTTATTATATATTACACTTTTTTTGAACTAGAAACTTAAAACATATATTTATTATTAAAAATTCAAAGGCACACAAGAATTATCCAAAGGATTTTATTTTACACACAACTTTGAAGAAATAGTTAAAAATATACTGCTGATAATCAAGTTAGATATGGGAATAAATAATATTATTTTTCATAAACAGATGTGATTCCACACAAATAAAATATTTTGTCCTTACATACACTATCAAAAATAAAGGTACAAAGCTGTCACTGGGGCAGTTCCCTTTAAAAAGGGTCCTAATATGTACCATTTAGGTACAAATATGTATTTTTGAACTACCAATATGTACCTTTGAAGTACTAATATGCACTTTTTGGGTACAAAGGTGTACCTTTTTGAAAGGGTACTGTCACAGTGACAACTTTTGTACCTTTATTTCTACGAGTTTTATAAGCTTACAAATCAGCAGATGTCTAAATAATCCAAATAGAATAGATTGACATTTGAAAGTTGTAATTTTATATAAAAAAAGAAAAAAACTTTGAGTTCTTTTGAAAACAAGTAAAAATCATAGAACTGATAAGGAAATAACTGATGGGTGTACACTGAAAAAAATCTCTGGTTGCACATGAATGAATTAGGTTTTCTTAAAATGAAATTAATTTTAATTAATGTTAATTTAATTTTAAGAAAAAAACATTTAATCATTTGCAACCGATGTCCAGAAGTTTTTTTTTCAGTGTATATATTTAGATCTTAATGTTAAGTGTATACAAGGTATACTGTAGCTGATAAAAAAGATGAAATAGTGATTATTATTAATCCAATTTCTGTGTTATTTGGTGAAGAAAAATAAATTATAACTACATCAATTTTTGAAATATTGGTGTTCATCAGCAATAAAATGTATGATAGGAATCATAGTATAAACTATTATTATACAGTATATTTTTATGTAAGATCTTCTCTATCATATACATTATATAAGGAGGCAAGTCAAAAAGCCATGGAGAGAGAGCAAAAAAACTGAAGATTACAAATGATAGCTTGTTTTAAAAATAAGTGAGATCATTTTTTTTTATTAAAAAATACATTTGCTTCATTGTTTTCCCATTTTGATATAAACTTGTTGCATTTAATCTGGTGTTAATTAGTGTCTTGCGAGTATTTTGTGAACGTTAGCGTCTCTTTTGTCATAAACCATTTCCACGCGTGTGCAGCAGGCACCTTTTTTTACAAGATGCACGATGATCACGGTTCACATGACACTCGGAACACATATTTTGACTTTGCGCCCCTCGGAAGAGAAGTAACCGGCCTCCACTGATAGCCATAGAAAACACAACACATTATTGGCACATTAAACATATTTCGGTTCAGTCACTGACTATAGGTCTGAGATTCTCTCAAGGTTTGTGTCAGAAAGATTTTACACAGCGTCTCTGACGACATGAGACAACCTTGACTGCTGCGTCGACGCTTAGCCATTCTTTTCATTACAACTACGGCAACATCCAATTATTGCTGCTGGCTACTGGAGAGGATAAATTCACTCAAATATCTGATTCAATGAATCAAAACACAACCTTAATAAATCTGTCCAACCTAATCTCTTTACGTATGCCAACATACTAATAAAAAACAAGAATATGATGCAATGAACAAAAAAGCTATATTAAAAAATGAATATCTAAATCCAGCGTATTATTTTTTACAGTGTATGGTTATTTTTCCTACAAAAATAGCATCGATTGCTTAAAGCAACACTAAAGAACTCTGGCTCTTTGCTCCCCCTACAGGTTAGAAGCGTAATTGTTCATTACCACTGTCATAAATACTGAGGCATAGCTGGCTCTGATTGGATTGTAGGTCTGCCGTAAAGCAAGTTTTTGTAGTATTCACTCGGACTACAGGACCACTACCCGACGTTTGGAAACTTCTTTAGTGCGGTTTTGGTCGATAGAGGGCTGCAAAGCGAATGTGAAAGTGCTGTTCACCCTGTTTAGAGTGGATGAACGACTGAAACTGTTTTGGAAGCGTTATTTTAAGGTAAAAAAAACTCTTTGGTGTTGCTTTAAAGGTGAGTAAATCATGGGGTAATTTCCAGGTTTCTTCAGCTACTGTGCATGCTCAAAGGTTAGCAAGTACTTCACACACATACTGCTCAAAGCTCCTCCCTCAGAATGCCGAGTGGCTTTTTTACTAAACGTCTGACGTTTTTCGTTTTTAATATTAGTTCAGTAAATTAACAGAAAAATATAGAGCAAAACCAACATATTTTCTTATTTCCATTTAGCCATCATTCAATTAGTGTTTACTGAAATCCACAGTCTGCATTGTGTTGATTTTCCCCAAAGTCCCGGGTGAGAGGTCTGAAACGCCTCACTCGCACACTCAAGTAGTTTTGTTTTTGTCTGGTGTGTCATGTCTGGAGACAAATGAGAATGGATGCATGTAGGCGGTCTGATTCCTCTCCATTAGCATTGATTTGCACTTTAAGGAGAGTGTAATTTAACCACATTCCCCTTCACGTCTCTCTCTCTCGCTCAGAAGGGACGACTGATGCAGACACAAGAAAGCATCAAAGCCACGAGAGCGCTGCGCTTCAAAGAGGTGTTCAGCATTAACAACACCGGCTCTGTGTTGTTAAATCTAACATCTGAGGTATTATTCACTGTCAGAACATTCACGACGCAGCTGTGGCCTAAAAAGTTCAAAAAGTAAATGCAACTTGAATTGTCACGTTTTGTCAACATAACTCAATCTATTTTCCTTTAATTTTATGAAGTTTATTCTTTTTAGCTGACAATGCATTATTTTACATCTAGCTTACTTTGTATTGGTAAACCATTCTCTCCAAGCATGTGAAAAAATAAGTAATTGAAATTTGACTCCCCTTGTGATGTCAGAAGGGGATAAAACCGCCTCTTAATCTGCACTATCCAACCATGGCAGTGCCATTTATTGCAGAGATCAGCTCATTTGCATTTTAAAGGACACACCCAAAAACGGCACCGTGGCAATTTTAACATGATATAATAAATTATCTATATGATATTTTGATGTAGAACTTCACAAATGTACTCTGAGGACACAGAAGATTTATTTTACATCTTAAAAATTCATTTAAAAATGTCCACCAACAACAATACTTTTACAATATATGTGCAGAAGTTATATGTAAGTTACTGGAAAACTGCTGCATAACTACAGCAATTTTTACAGTGCTGCTATGATTAACATTTTTTAACCTAAACTATAAACTTAAGCAATTATCTTTAATATTACACCTTATTTTTTTATATTATAATTTATATTTATATTTGTACCCTTATATTTATAGAATACATAGGTTGCAGACTTTTATAAAATGCAGGAATGCTAAATTTAGCATCGTTTTCAGCATCCTTGACTCTTTATTATTTTTAATCCTAAAGGTTGACTTTGATAAATGAGAAAAATGATATTGATCCGTGTAGTTTATACTGTGCATTTATTATGTTCTGTATTGAGATGACAGTTATATTGAGGTTTATAGGGCCGAGGTCTCTCAGTCGCTATGAGTCGTAGATTTCTGTTTTAAATTGCCTTGAGATATCTTACAGCACCAGACTAATATCCCTGCACGGGACAATATCACACGCGCATCATTATCTTCACAGCGATCAGACGGTAACCATGCGCCACTGCCCTAGTATGCACCTGTGAAGAATTTCAGTGCATCTAGATTACTGTCAATCGTTATTGACATCATCAATAATCCTGACATAATCCTGATCCCTGGTGTTGGCACTGGTGGTGAGAAATCTGTCGGACGAGTCTTCAGTCATTACCAAACATAAATTAACAATGGTTTTATTATAATAATAGTGTGTAGTATGTGGGTCAATGACTTGACATTAATTATTTGGTGTCCGTATATGGTTCAATCAAATGAAAGAGGGTTAAAATTTAAAAATAAATTGCATATTACTTGCATACATTCTCTTTTTTGAGGACCAAGTCTAAAATTTCATTTTGAAAGAATATTTGCGGGAAAATTGCAAAAACGTCAATTTGGTATAACCAGTCTGTGTCAATTGGTGTAACAATAAAAAAAACAAAAATTAAAATATATCCTAATTATAATCATAAAAAATGTGGAATAAAATATAATCATCTAGTTTAGTGTAATTTTTTTTACATGCATTTTTACATCATTTGTCGAAGATTATTTAGAAAACAGAGCAGTTTTTTAGCATATGTCAGGACAAATATTACCAAAAAACGCAATCAAATTTACATTTAGAAATAACTAATAAAATTTATTTTAAAATGATTATTACACTTACATGCCAAAAAGGATAAAATATTTAATACATTTGACATTTTCAGGTCCATTCAGTCTTAACTTTCATAAAAATGGTACAATTGTAATTTTTTATTGCATAAAATTAACATAAATACACTATGTGCATTGAAATAAACCTTAAGCGTGCTTTTAAAACAAGTTTTTTTTAAAGATTTTTGAATTTTTCTCCCCTATATTTAATTTATTTGAAAGGTTTAATTTTAGGGCTGTCAAAACATAAATCGCATACAAAATAAAAGTTTGTTTTTGCATAGTATATGTGTGCGTGCTGTGTGTAATTATTTAATTTATTTATTTATTATACACACATACATGTATTCTTTTTATTTACAGATGTGTAAAAATAAATATAATTTAAAAATATAAATGTAATTAATATGTTGATTCTTATTTTACAGAAAAATGATCAACACACATTTCTGAACCAATTAGATTAAAGCATTCAACAGCCCCTTGGAATAACTTAAAATATATCAGTGCAATTTTTTGTCTCAAGATGCACATAAGTAATGTTTTTTTGTTTTGTTTTGTATAAACTACATAAATGTCAAAAAATAACTAAGGCCTCCTGGCTTAATCTGGACCCTGTTCAGGAAACTGCCCATATTATGTTTGTTTTACTTTAGAATTGTTCGCTCTGTACTGACAGTGATGCTCCAGGCGGCTGAAGGAAAAACTAACCGGGCACAACTGGAAAGATTTCTTCCTTGCCCATTAAAGCCATGCAACATGAATGAATGTCAAAACTCAGAGCAAACTCTCTTATCAAACCCCAGAGTGCATCAAAGCCTTTCTTGTTGAAGATTTCTCCACCTTACCTCCGAGCCAGATATGAACCCCGGGTAGAGCTGTAGACTCGCAAGGCAACTCATTAGTGTGACTACAAAAGCAGAGACTTTCCATCAATGTCATGGCAACCGGCCGAGACGAAGCTGAAACGCTCATCCACGCAGAGCTCGCTTTCCTCTTCTGTTATCGATCCTGAGCCACCAGCTTCTTCTCAGAGACACTTGAGGTTCAACAGGAGAGAGATGCACTTATTGAGGGTCAGGGTTATCTGTGAACGATGAAGAGGAACGAGCTATGAGGAAGGTGTTATAAATCTGCTCAAACGGAGATATCAATGTGAGATTATTACACTTTGGAGTACTCTGTAATATTAACCTTACATGTGTTAGTGAATCCTGCCAAACGACAGCTTGGCAGGGCAGTCTGGAGAAAAATCTATAAAGGCATTTTTTGAGGTAGTTTACGATTCACCTTTCAAGCAAGATGTATTTACAAGTCAGCAGATGTTTTTTTTTTGTGACTCATAGTGTACTCAAGGAATACATTTACATTTTAAAATGTAAAATCAAACTTACATACAATTAAAAAAATTAAGGTACAGTAAAAGGATCCTCAAAGCGATGCCACATGTTTGGTTTCTCAAAACCATGATTCCTAAGAGAACCATTTCTTTCATACCTAGGGAATATTGCATGAAATGTACAGTAAATAACCAAAAACAGTGACAGTTGCATCCCTTACATGCAGTGTGACATCATACAGTGTATCATACAGGCCTCAAACGGTCCTGGGCCGAGTGCAGGTCATTTTATGATTTGCTGGGCAAGATAAAGATCTAAACACCTTGATGCCAGCTGTCTTTTCAATTCGGAGATTAAGTCTTGAAGCTTGAGGCAAGGGCAAAAGTTTGGGTTAGTCTTAGCACAATCCGTCCAAAAACCCAGGCAGCTCAGAAAGAAGAAGACCCCTTGCAGCGTATTTTCTTCTTTAATCTGCTCAAGGCTTCCCCCTCACCACTTTAAAGGGGCCATGTCTTTTTTAAGATGTCAAATAAATCTTTGTTGTCTCCAGAGCACCTGTGTGTAGTTTTAGCTCAAAATACCATATAAATAATTTATTATAGCATGTTAAAATTGACACTTTGTAGGTGTGCAAAAATTGTGTTGTTTTGGGTGTGTCCTCTAAAATGCAAATGAGCTGATGAAGTGCAAATACTGATCACAATGATGGTCGTTTGTTGCAATTGAAACTCAATTGTGTTGTGAATTATTTTCTCTCTCTTTCTTTCTATCTGCATTAAATGGCAGTGCTGTGGTTGGATAGTGCAGAT